>NW_015387776.1:333722-338306 GCF_001527695.2 Protobothrops mucrosquamatus | reverse complement strand
AGACAGTGCCGGCTGGCGACCCCAAGGGGGAGGGCCTTCTCTGTGGGAGCTCCCACCCTCTGGAATGAACTACCCCCAGAGATCAGGGTGATCCCTGATCTCCCTTCCTTCTGCCGCGCCCTTAAGACATGGTTATTCCAGCTTGCAGGACTGGCCTAGGGGAAAATTTTTAATGGGGGTTTTAAAGTAATTTTAAACTAACTAGACCAATCATTAATATTTGTTTTTAATTATGTTTTTAATCTGTAGTTTTTTGGGATTAGCATTTTTATCTGGTTGTTAGCCGCCCTGAGTCCGCAAGGAGAAGGGCGGGATATAAATTAAATAAATAAATAAATAAATAAATAAATAAATAAATGTCCTGAAGTGTCATGATTCCCACATCTTCGCCCTTGTTATTCCCCTTCTTGTTGTCTTTAGGAAGCAAAGGAGTTCACTGATAGGCTGGAGATGGTTCACAGGAGGACAACAAAGATACTTCAGGGACTTAAGGACAAGCATGATGAGAACAGATAGAAAGAATTTGGGATGTTCAGTCCAAAGGGGAAAGAAATAGAGGAGACATGACAGCAATGTACATAAAGGAAGGCTACAGTAAGATGGCCAAGAACTATTTTTCATGTTGATAGAAATCAGGAACACAATAAGGGTATAAATTGCAGCTATCTAAATTTCAATCAAATGTACAGGAAAAGCTTCTTGATGGTAAGAGCTGTACAACCATAGAATGGTCTATCTAGAAAAAATGAGAATTCTCCATCTCTGGACATTTGAAAGAAGAATCTGAACAATCCCTTCTAAAAAATGGCTTAATGGCTTTTCATGCTCATTACAGAGGCAAAATGATCTTTATGCTCCCTCCCAACTTTCTAATGCTTCTTGGCAGCATTAGAAAATGTAAGACTAAGTTGTGAAGGCAACCAGATTACAGGATCTGAGATGTTGAGAACCAGAAGAAAAAACAAACAAACATATTCTCTTCAGCTTGTGTCCCATGTTGTCATTTGCAGCACTGCACTTATTATGGCCATATTAACAAGTGTAGCCTTTTTTCTGCAGACTATCTACAATCTTCCCCAGGCACAAATTAAATCCGTAACAATAGCTCCAATCAGAAAAATATCCCCTCTCTGAAGTAAGGGATCCAAGGACCTCATATTGCCAAACATGGAAGTAAGGCCTTTCTAGAATATCCTATTGGAATATTGCTGCTGAAATAGTGACAGCTTTCATGTGCTGCTATGAGGAGCAGGGGGCAGTTGATAACCCCCAAAGCCTGCCTTCTAATCTCATTACTGGGCCCAGTGGTCAAAATCCTACAGTAGAGGTTGCCTTGATGCTGCCAAATGTTTTCTACCCTGAAGATATAGGGCATTTATCTACAAGATTCAGTGGCTAATCCTTGAAGGAAGAACCATAGATAGAGCTCTTTATACCTGCAGAGGTCGGGGAAAAACGGAATCCTTGCCTGGAAACCAGTTGGCTCCATTCTCTATTTCTGCCCTCTATATTTCTGATAATTCTATTTGCTTTGAAATATTTTGTTCATCCTTTTCAGCAAGTTTCTGAAATAGAGAAAGGTGATCGCTTACTTTTAACAAGGTGAATTTTCTTTCCAGCTCTGCTGGTGGTCCCTACCTCTGCAAGCAGGAGAATTAGTTTTAAGAAAGTGAAAGACAGCATCTGCTCTCTCCTACTGTGTGGTATTTTAAAAGGTCTTTCTTTTCCACTCTTCCTCCCCCTCTCTCTTTCCAAAGTGGTGATAGCCAATCAAATTTTTACATTCCCTAAAGTTCTGAGAACAAGGATGAGGCATGTAAGGACAGCAAAGCGGTAACAAACCCTGGGGCCGTGATTAACCATGTAAGTCTTCCTGCCTTAAAATATTAAATCAGTATTCATTTCTTTTTCCATGTAGAATAGCTTTAGACTACCAATTGCTTTAGGAAAGCTGAACAAAAGAAAATGCCCATGATTTTGCCAGCTAAAATGTTATAAAACCAGAGGGTTCATGTAACCGAGGAAAGCTCAGGCTCACAATCCTGAACCCTTGTCTGGGGATATGAATTGGAAAGCATGCTAATAAAATTAAAGGGGCAGCAGCCTTTACTTCCACCCCAGCTGGGAATGTGAGGTTGGTGGTAAGCTGTGATATTTCTGCAAATTCCTTTATGGAAGGTGGAATCTGAGGTGATTCAGGATGGCTGCACTGTAAGTTCTATAGTGAATTACTGAAGAATTTCCCCCCACCGCCCGCCTCATGACAACTGGGCAGAGTTGTGAGAGTCAATCCCAGTGTTAAAGTGCTGAAATAAGCTTTGGTCATAACCCCAACTTTGTCACTTAATTCATTCCATAGCCCAAAGGTGAACCATTATTTCTTAGTACATCTGTCTCTGTCTCTGTTACCATAAGGTTAAAGCAAAATCAAGATATGCTGCAATTGCTCTACATCACTGGGATTTAGTGGGAAAGCAAGTATATGTTTAGATATTCCCATCAACTGTCTAACTGCAACAATTTATTAGGAGCATTATTTTAAGAATGTGGGCAAGTATAATCTGATTGAAAGTAGGGCTGTATTCTGAGCTGACTCAATACAGAAAGAGGTGACCAGGGTTGGTTTTTAGTTTGCTAAAGCAAGAGAGTATAATGGAGTTGTGGAACATAATGTCTGGAAGGGATATAAAAAATCATATAGTCCTACCCTCTGTCCAGTGCAGGAATTTATTATTACAGCATCCTTAATTGTTCCCTCTTGAAGTACCTTGATCTGTTCTGGGCATTGCAATCAAAAGTGGACATTGTCAAACAAGAGCGAGTTCAGAGGAGGGCCACCAAGATGGCGAAGGAACTGAAAACCAAAATTTATGAGGAATATTTAAAAGAACTCAGTAGATTTAGTCTGCAGAAAAAAGACTGAGGGAAGATATTGCAGTAGTCTTCAAATGGGTAAAGGGCTGTCATCTAGAGGGGGGAATAGACTTGTTCTTTGTTGCTTGGTGGAGGAGCAGAGCAGAACAGTGAAGGGAGATAGGGCAAAAAAACCCCACCATCCTGCAGAAAGCACAGCTCCACAACACAGTCCTTTTAGCAGTACCAAGATGGCTCCATACCCATTTGCACTACCCAGGTGACCCTGAGGACACAGACAAAAGAATACAAATGACCAGCTGTCTGCAAGGAATATAAATCCTTTCATTCCCCACCATCCAGTCAGAGCTGAAGAAGCTTCTTGGATGAGAAGCAAAACATCTTCAAAGAAAAATAAGAAAGTCCAGTTGCCTCCTGAAAAAAAGCACCTTTCGGATAGTTTGGGTAATGAAACATGTGCAAGAAAACAAGCAGGCTCAGAGAGCACCCAGGATGCCTTACTGCTTTCATTATTCTGACAGAAATATCAGTACCTTGTAGTTCTAGAAAGTGTTCTGAAAGCTCTGGTCATCAGAAGTCCTGAGATAATTTCTTGGAAAGAAATCATGTTTTTTGGTTTTCCACGGATGTTCTGATCTTTTCAGCCTAGCTATTTATTTTTTGGCATTTGAGAACAGAATGGGAAAGGCATCAAAACCATGGGTGGGAAAACTGAGGGCGCTGCTAAGCTACATTGCTTAGCTACTTTAGTCAGCATAATTAACAGCAAGTTGTAGTCCAGCAGCTGGAGAGCCACTGTTCTCTATTTGTGACTTATAAGGGGATATTTTTTCTCCTAGTGTTTGGAGACTTTCTTCCAGGATAAAAAAATAATGTTATTAATGTTATTAGATATAATGTCATTGAAGAAAGAGCATTTGAATATTCCCACTGGAATATTAGCTTAATTTGGGGAAAAAATATATTGCGTGATTTCTTCCAAGTGAACTCACATAATGGAATTGCTGCAGTGCAATATTTCCTAATTAGTGCTTAAGAATGTTCAAGCTTGTGTGAGTCAACCATTTTATGAAAGAGAGAAGAGTAGAGCTATAGCAGTAATCTAGGGTTATATCTGCATTTTTCATTAGTGCTTTGAATTTATGGATCAAACTAATGTTCCTTAGACTTGCAAAACGAAGTGCTTCAGCAATGATACTCAACTCTTCTATTTCTAGTAAAATGTTATGAGGGTATTAGACTTGATGCTCATCTAGTCCAGGGTAATTATATTTTTCCTAAATAGCATAGTTTAAGTCCACATGCACCCAAAAGTGTGGGCAGACTTCCATTTTTAAAAAAAAAAATCTGCAGAACTATATTAATTAATCACAATTTTAAGAATTTTATTAATTCCCTGTAACTGACCCTGAGTTAGGATGAAAATCACTTGAGAAGGCAGAACACAGTTTAAAATAATGACAACAATCTGATTGTAGAGTTTCAGGCTATTTTTAAGCATAGGCACTATGAACAAGAGAATTGGGACCATGGAATTAAAAATGATTTTTCCCATGGAACATTCTACAAAAATGTGTTTATTACATTAGCTAACTTAACACTGATGCTAAAGTAAATAGCTGTTATAAAATCATTGTAGATCATGATGAAGAAAAGCCCTCTTTTTGAACTTCTGGACAGAATCTTAGACACCAGTTAAGTACCCATGAG
>NW_015387776.1:330180-332942 GCF_001527695.2 Protobothrops mucrosquamatus | reverse complement strand
AACAAGAGAATTGGGACCATGGAATTAAAAATGATTTTTCCCATGGAACATTCTACAAAAATGTGTTTATTACATTAGCTAACTTAACACTGATGCTAAAGTAAATAGCTGTTATAAAATCATTGTAGATCATGATGAAGAAAAGCCCTCTTTTTGAACTTCTGGACAGAATCTTAGACACCAGTTAAGTACCCATGAGTGCAAAAATTGTCATGGAGTTGCCATGTATATGATCTATCTCAGCAATATCTTAGAGCATTCTTTCTCTACTCTATTTTCTTAGAATATCATAGTTGGAAGAGATGTTTAAAGTCATCAAGGTCAGAGCAGGATGTGCTAAACCATTTTGGCTACATGGCAGCCCAATTCTATTTGAAAGAAAACTCTTATCTCCAGCAACCTTTAGAACTCACCATTTCATGTGCCAGATGTTTTGTCCTGATCTCTAGCCTGTTTCCTTGTTTTAAAATTTCGGCTCAGATTCTTCCCTCTGGGTCATAGAATAATAGTATTAATGGGGCCTTGGAGGTCTTCTAGTTCAACCCCCTGCTCAAGCAGGAGACATATATCATTCTTGATACATGGCTGTCCAGTCTCTTCTTGAAAATCTCCAGTGATGGAACACCCACAATTCAATTAAACAACTCAAAGACAATAACTCCATTTCCTTTCTGTGTGATACCTCTTCAATTACTTGAGTCCCATATCATGTCTTGCCTCAGTTGTCATTTCTATAGGCTAAGCATACCTAGATTCTTTAAGTGTTCCTTATAGGCTTGGTTTCCAGACACTTCAACATAAGCCCTACCTAGATAGATCTTGTTTTGAACTCTGATGCTTGGATACAATACTCCAAATGGGATCTGACAAAGGTAAAGTCTGGAACAATGACTTTTGATGATCTGGACTCCATGTGTTAATCTGGTTCATGTTTAACTTGTGTTGACAAAGACATGTTCTACTGATGTGCTAGATCATTTCCTTCCTATACATATGCTTATTCAGATTCAGAACTTTCTTCTTGTAAAATTCCTTTTTATTCATTTCCACTTACTGTTCAAGGCTGTCTTTGAATCTTCTTTTTTTCATCTAGTTTTAATCACCACCCCCAGGTTCGTGTTATCTGCAACTTTATAAGTGTCTTCTTAAATTCCTCATCCAAGTCATTGATAAAAATGTTGAAATGCCCTCATATTTCATACTCAGAACTAATGTTCTTCTTCAAGTGTTTGGTTTTATGAGATAGGAACAAACTTTTTTCCAAGCATCTTCTCAGTTTAATGCCATTTTTGCTGGTCTAAACCTCTTCTCTTATAAATAATTATATAAAATGTGCAAAAAAGAAAAAAAAAGAAAGAAAACAGAATATGGAGGGTAGATAGTTAGAAGCAACTCAGTTTCTTAACCATAAATTGAATTGTGACTATATGGAAAAGCATTCTTTTTATTACATTTGTAAGAATTGGTTGAAAGGCAGAAAGTAGATACAAACATTCAATCATTTGAATTTGAACAGATTTGAAGTCTAAGTAATAGTATCTTTTCAATGAAACAAAATAATTCTTTTGGCTACACTCTGTTTGATAAAACAAAATTCTTTATACACCATATGTATAAAATTATGCTTTGACGATGTCAGCAGTGCTGGCCGACAAAAGCTCAACACTTGTATTAAACAGTTGTTAGTTTGATATTATCCTAGTGTTCGAATGTATTTATTTTTTATTGTGTATATATATTTGTTTTCTGAGGTTTTCGCGGGTGTTTGTATGTAGGTCTTTAGTTATTCGGGTTTTCTCCCCCGTAAAATTGGAAGTGTCTTGGCGACATTTCGACGAAGTCCCATTCGTCATCTTCAGGCTGGTGTCTTCAGCTTCGTGCTTCTAGGAGTAATGTGTGATCGCAGCTGTTTCTTCCTTTTAACTGCCAGTGGGGTTTGAACTGATTGGGTGGGAGCTTGGCTGTGTTCTGATTGGGTGGAGGTGTGTTCTGATTGGTTAAGGAGCTTGGCTGTGCTCTGATTGGATGGGAAATAAGATTACCAACCTAATCCAAAAAGAAACCCCCACTAAAATCCAAGACAGAGAACAAGAAAACGGCAAAGCCCTCCTCCCATACATAAAAGGCACCATAGACAGAATCAGCAAGATCCTCCACAAACACAACATCAAGACAGCATTCTGCACAAACCGAAAAATATCCACCATCCTAAGAAACCCCAAAGACAAAATTGAGTTAGAAAATCAAGGAGTATATGAAATCCCATGCATCGCCTGCCCCACCACATACATCGGACAAACCAACAGAAGAATAAATGCACGCATTGAAGAACACAAGAACTCAGTCAGAAAAGAGGAACCAACGTCTTCCCTGGTCCAACACCTTAAAGCCACAGGACATAAAATTGACTTTAAAAAGACCAGAACTATCGCCAAAACTGAACCCTTTAACAACAGAATAATCAGAGAAGCCATCGAGATAGAAAAACGCCCACACAGCATGAATAAACAAGATGATACCTCCCACCTACCAGCCATTTGGAAACCCGTCCTTATTGGCAAATGAGTCCCTAACACAAAGAATGACACCAGACCCACACTCACGAAAACCACACAGGATGTCACCACCACACATCCACGCAAAAAGCAAACCCAAACCCACACAGATGATGAGGCACGACCACAAACTAGAAGCCAGTCCACAGCTGCATCATTAGCCACTTTAAACCCCTCCAATCCATACATGAAGCAAACTGACACCCA
>NW_015387776.1:325982-329822 GCF_001527695.2 Protobothrops mucrosquamatus | reverse complement strand
ACCACACATCCACGCAAAAAGCAAACCCAAACCCACACAGATGATGAGGCACGACCACAAACTAGAAGCCAGTCCACAGCTGCATCATTAGCCACTTTAAACCCCTCCAATCCATACATGAAGCAAACTGACACCCACCATAAAGATGTGGCACGACCATGAACACGAAGCCAAACAACAGCAATGAAGCTCACCATCTCAAATCCCCCTGCAACTCAGACTAACCTGAGCACAACAAAGCCCCCACCCAAACAGAACACTCTCCCATCCAATCAGAGCACAGCCAACCCCCCATCCAATCAGAGCACAGCCAAGCTCCTTAACCAATCAGAACACACCTCCACCCAATCAGAACACAGCCAAGCTCCCACCCAATCAGTTCAAACCCCACTGGCAGTTAAAAGGAAGAAACAGCTGCGATCACACATTACTCCTAGAAGCACAAAGCTGAAGACACCAGCCTGAAGACGACGAATGGGACTTCGTCGAAATGTCGCCAAGACACTTCCAATTTTACGTGGGAGAAAACCCGAATAACCAAAGACCTACATACAAACACCCGTGAAAACCTCAGAAAACACACACACACACACACACACACACACACACACATATATATTTCAGTGTCTAATTTGAAATCACATCAACATATTTTTCTAAAATATCATTTAGCTTTCTCGTCTTCCTTAGTCCCCAAGGTTTCTTCCTTAACTTTTCTACAGATTTTTTTCAAGCTTTTTTTCTAGGAATGTGAAGATCACTTATGTAATGGTAGCAATTTCCTTGTTTCATCTGCAGATAAATAGGCTATCATTTTTAGCCTTTACTCTTAATATCCACTATTCTGTACACTTAGGAAACATAAGGTAGTCTAACTCATCTCTTCAGTTCCAGCTAATGATGCTCACTTTTACTTCTTCCTTCAGAAGTGAACCTAAAAAAAGGAAAAGAAAAGAAAGGAGAAAAGAGAAACAAATGGAAAAGTAAAGTAAAGAAGAAAAGTGGAAGGAAAGATTGAAGCAAAGTGAGCAATGACTTGGAAGTTCCTTCTGCTCCCATATCTGGGAATGCAAAAAGAAATTCCACATTTTTATTTATTTTATTTATTTATCATATTTAGAGACTGCCTCATAGAGTGAATCTGGGCAATGCTAAATAGGTACTAAAGCTAGAAAATGCAGAAACATTCTACCACAGCCAGATATTCAGGGTTGTTTTTTTTTTTTTTAAAAAAAAGAGTAAAATAATGAAAATAAGTATAGTTTGCCAACCATCTTTGTGCCATTCACATATGATGAGACATGGTACAGCTGTCTGACAAAATACTGTTTGAGTCACATGAAGCTCTCTTCATTTGGATCTAATTCTATTCTGTTGGTAGAAGTGTATCCAATTGGCTAAGCATGGTTAACCTAAGCATAAATGAACACATTCCATATAACATGGGCATATACAGTTCAAATATTCTAATTACACATTATACTAATATTGTCTTTCTCTCCATTTTTAATGTAAGCTCATGCAAGTATTTCCTCCCCCCTGAATATGGATTTTGCCATGATTTAGATGAACTCATGCTCCCAGAGGGACAAAATGTGTGAAATAGAATTCTTTTAGCCCAAGCCCCATAGTCTATAGTGGCCAGGAAGGTTAACACCCCTCCCCACACATATACAGATTAACATGCATAATTTGCCAACAAGCTGCCAGCATCCATGGATGTCAGTCATGATTTGTGCCATTTCAGCTAAAAATGTATACCAGTCTAATAGAGTCAGAAATTAGGGGTTTAATGTCTGCAACCATAAAAGAAATAGTTACATCCTACATGTGGTGTAATGGTAAAAATGCAGAAAGCAGGAAGATCCAGGACCTAAAATACAGAAGCTCCTGGGGAACATTGGCCTACTCACTGTGTCTCAGCTCAATCTATTTTACAAGACTGTTGCAGGGCAAAATAAGAAGAGGGAATGTAATCCACGGTGCCTCCATTGTTAAATTAGGTAGGAGAGAAATCAAATCTATCTCTGAGGGAGATGGGAAATTTAGAAATCGGAAATATAAATATAAATATTTGTCTGATTTTCTCTGTCTACCTCTGAAACATTTCATAATACAAATAGACTACCACAGATTATAACATAGAAATATGCGTACATGTGCACTTGTACACACACACATACACATATCCACACAAACTCTTATTTCAAATCTGCTTTTCCAAACTGATCTTTAGGATAGCTGGCAAAAAGAGATTGAAACAATATTAATAAAAAACATTAATGAAACTAAAAGATTAACACAACAGCAGCCCAACATAAAGCACTCATAATATACACCCATACAGAATAAATAATAAAAATGCTCTAGGGAAAGTAATTTGGTAGGGACAGAACATAGTTGTTACTTCATGGAGTACTGGGATATATACATTTCTTATTCATCCATGATATAGAAGATTCTGTTCTGTGGGATAGTACAGCAGCAGCAATCTCAGAAAGTTGCTTTCCATTAACAACAGGAAACAACCCAGCTAGATGAAGATGGAGAAAGCATTGTCAACTATCACCAGCTGTAGCAGGGCAGAAGAATGACAAGCTGCTGTCATAGGGATTTGACATCAAAGAACAAAAATGTAAAATTAAATATTGCTGCACATGGGTAAATGTCAACCACCAGCACAGTGAGCAAATGACAGGCAGTTGGCTGAAACGCTCCATCCGAAAGATCAACTTTCAAAGAGAGCCTGTTTGTTCTTTAAAGGCAACTGTCAACTTCACTCAGACAGGATAGGAGCTACAAATGGGCTTGGAAATTGCATCTGAAAAACAATCTTTTTTGAATAACAGGCTTTGTTTTGAAGTAGCTGCAAGAAATCAAAGTCAGAGCCTGCAGGTGAAGCTGCATACCAACCATCCCTCTGTACTTGGGCTTTTCACAAGTGCTGTCCAAGGTAGCCCTGACTCAAACCCCAAGCCAGTTGTCTGAGTTTAACATGCAGTTTGAGGATTGGTATGAGAATGTTTTCCTTGCTGGGTCGTATTGCGGCCATTAAAATGAACATTTTACCTAAGTTTCTTTTTTTATTTCAGATGTTACCTATTCTAAAAAATGAACTTAACTTGAAAGAATGGCAAAGAGATTTGAACCGCTTCATTTGGGAAGGCAAGAAAGCTAGAGTTAGATTTAAGATTATCCAAGATATTAGAGAACGTGGAGGACTTAAAGCACCAAATTTGACACTTTATTATGATTCTTGTGCATTAACATGGATGACGGATTGGATTAACTTGTCCAACAAAAGGATATTGAATGTTGAAGGATGGGACTTGTACTTTGGGTGGCATGCTTATCTTTTTATGCAGAAAAAGATTGATAACACTTTTAGAAATCACATAATAAGGGCTGCTTTGTTAAGAGTTTGGCAAAAGTACTTTTTTAAGTTTGATGTTAAGCTTCCAATTTGGGTGATACCATCACATATTTTTTTGACCATACCTAGACGTGTGGTGATGGAGGCACCTTCATATAAAGACTTGTTATATCAGACTGGTAGTGGTAACTGGTGCCTGAAATCAATAGAAGTTTTGAAACAGAAAAACCCAGATTTTTCTTGGCTTGTGTATAGACAAATTCAAGACAGATGGCGAACTGATAAAAAGACTATTTTCCCTACGGAAGATGGGAATTTTTTGAAACAAGTAAGGGACGGTGCTAAAGGACACATTAGAAGGATATATAATGTTTTATTAGAATTGGATTCAGAAACTGAGCTAGTTAAAGATTGTATGATTAAATGGGCCCAAAATATAGGAGAAACAATATCTATGGATACTTGGG
>NW_015387776.1:303090-325896 GCF_001527695.2 Protobothrops mucrosquamatus | reverse complement strand
GTTTGTTGATAGCTCAAAACTGGAAGAGTAAAATCTTACCTACAATGGAAGACTGGAGATTGAAAGTTTCGTACCTTGCTGAGATGGCAAAGATTTCGGCTTATTTGAAGAATTACTCAAATGAACAATTTTTATTAATATGGAGAAGATGGATTGTTTATATTCAAAAGAAGCATAGAGTGGTGGAATATAATTTAGGTTTTTAGAAAAAATTTTCTTTTTTTATATATATTTTACCTACTCATGTAGAATAATATACCTTGTGGAGTTAGAGATATTAATACTTGTTTACTTATATCTGAATATTATCCTGGGATTAGATTTGGGAAGTCCGGGGGGTGGGGGGTGGGGGGTCTTTCATATAGCATTGTGTAACATTTGTGATGTTTTTTTTTATGATGAAAAATAATAAAAATTCTATATTGAAAAAAAAAAAAAAAGAGAATGTGTGTCTCAATCCTATCCCACCCAGTACGGTACTTGTGATTAGGTCCTTGGGAAACATGACACTTAGCAAGTCAATCAATGATTATTGTTTTCTAAAAGCAGAAAACGTGGAGTGTGGGGATAGCATATTTATCATTCAGCCATTATATTTGCCAAAATACCACTTTTATGAATGATTAGAACCATCCCAAGTAAAAAACAATTATAATCTTAAAAACTCCTGCAAATGTGAAGATTGTTTAGCAACAGAACAGGTTGGAAAAGTTGCAGTTGCTGAACTTGATATAGTTATTACTACTACCAACTTCACTATGAAGGTAAACTAGAGTAGTTTTTCAAAGCAAAGAACAGGAAAGGGAAGAAATAACATACTGTATGATATTTTTTGGATTCAAATTTTATCTCAGAGCTATGTCCTTTAAGTTCTTGAAGCTCTAAAAAGAATCAAATTGCTGGGCCTGTTATTGTCTTTATTAGTTTGTGAAGCTGCAGCCTGACATTCTGTGTAATTGTAGTTAAAACTGTAACAATTCACCACAGCTTGAATCCTAACAGCTTGTGTTGAGTGCCCTAAATTGCTTGCTCTACACTTTCAGATTTAGTCAGTGTTTGCATCCATTTTTAGATTCCTCCTTTCACAGATTAATGAGAATAGTTCATGCATCCCTATTATAGGAAATGAAAATAATTGCCACACCAAGAATTGCAGAGACCAAAAAGGTTTACAATGACCACATATGAAGCAACTACTTTACATTTCTTTAAAAAGAGAGAGAAGTGCATTTAACTATTTTCTGCTTTGATTGCAGATGATGCTATGTCATCATCAAAAACACATATAATAAAAAACCCTAACATAAATCTGTACAAGTTTTCACAGAACTATTTATAATGTTCTAAGGCTACAGCATACCCCTTAGCAAAATGTTACTAGAAATGACACTATTTGGAAGAGATGGAAAATTATTTCTGAAAGCATTGGATGTCTGGAATTGTATTTTTTGAAAAGTACTTCTAGATTTATAATTTGTGCACTTTAATGGTTCTAGAA
The DNA here is from genome assembly GCF_001527695.2 of Protobothrops mucrosquamatus. Taxonomy (NCBI): domain Eukaryota; kingdom Metazoa; phylum Chordata; class Lepidosauria; order Squamata; family Viperidae; genus Protobothrops; species Protobothrops mucrosquamatus. The sequence continues at coordinate 324,398 of NW_015387776.1, read as the reverse complement.
TTATCACTGATAATGATAATGATATAATTATAATTATTTTACAATGGCCATATATTCTATTATTCTATATAAATAAAAATGTAAATGTTCGTTTGTTCAAAATCTTAAATATCTGAAAGTTCCTCACTGATTGCTTTGAAATTTTGACACAACATTGCATTCGAATACGCGCGTGTTTTTATATACCTACTATTATATAGATGTCACACCTGTGACAGGTAAAAACATGCTTTTTTCATTGTTTTTCATTTAACCAGACTGAGCCACAGCAATGCGTGGCTGGGTACAGCTAGTTTTATTATAAAATCAGTAAATTGGACCACCAAATGGAACACTGATCACTGTTATCAACAGAATAACTGAAATCATACACAGTTGTTACAGAATACAAGAATAATAAAAAGAGGCTGGAGGAATCAATTTATGGAAAGTTTGATTGGAATCATTTCAAAAGTCATGTAGGCAAGCAATATGGAATGTAAACTCTTTGTTTTGCAAGTGTTGATGTATGCAATACTGCTATTTCCCAGAACGTGATCAACCTTATTATTTGCCTGATCATCAGGTAATTTACAGAGATGTGGTGTTCCTAAGCCAAATTATGAACAAAGCCATTATGGAATCTTCAGAGTAGATGGCATCTAACAATCTGGTGGTACATCAGCTATGGTTTGCTGGAATGCCTTCTCCCATGATGGTCATTACCTTGTGCAGCCATTTTGTCCAGGGCTCCTGAGTGCTTTGTTCTCTGCTGGTCAGCAGCTGTCATTTTAGAAAAGTTGCAGTTGGGCAAGATTAATGATGACTCATTAAGTCATTTTTTTCCCTGCCCATTCCATTTAGAATGGAGCTAATTGTTCAATTCATCTCTTATATCTCCCACAGGGCAACCTTTTGATTTCCACCCAAGCTGAGTGAAGCATGTTCTCTTTGCTTTCCCAACCCTTGCCCATCGTCCTGCTTCCTTTTCCTTTCCAACATTTTTTTTTAATATTGTAAGCCATCTAGAATTAGTTTATTGTGAGATGGGCAGCTATCTAAATGTAATAAACAAATAAATTGCAATATAGGCACCTTCTTAGCTTGTTTCTATGATGCTGAACATATATACTTCTTGCTATAAATTTGACACGTACCTACAGAGAAATGTAATGATAAAAAAACAACCTATTCCCTACCATCCAGATTATTGTAGCATCAGAACTAGGATACTATAAGAGAAAAAAAAATCTATGATGTCATGTGAGAATGGGGCATAAAAGGATCTATATATGGAAACATCTGGGAAAGCAAAGAACATCAAGGGGACTAGTGAGGAGGAATAATCCCTAAAAGTAAAATGAATGAATGAATGAATGAATGAATGAATAAATAAATAAATAAATAAATAAATAGGCACTGATGGAGCAGGCTTATCTTTCTTATATAAAGAGGAAAAACAAGAAGCAAAATAGGACCCAATCAAGGCTTCAAGTAACCATAGTCTGCACAGAGTCCTAATCCTATCCCTCAGCCTGGGATTTCTTCAATTGGGTTAAGAAAGAGCCAGGGGCAGGAGTAGAAACAAAGTAAGCCTGCAGCATTGCCCATAGTTTCTAATACTGCTACTAGCATTACTAACCACTATTATTCAGACATTTGTTGAAGCATAATATTAACTGCATAGTTTCTCTGTAACAATCTAACTTTGCTCAGTATGAAGAGCATAGTTAATGCCTTGTCCTTCTTTCCCCTTGAGAAATTTACTTTCTCTCGTGATGAATGCTGTAATTATTATGTTTGTGGCATTTGAAGAAGCAGGCAAAGGTGTCATTCAGCTGAGAGATAGTTACTTCTAAGAATTAAAGAGAGAAGCAAGACAAAAATTAAAACCCAGATCAGTGGGATGTTAACACATATAAATTTAAATAATTACAGTGATACAACCATGCATCAATTACAAAGGGTCACTAAGAAAGCTGATATAAAGGCACTAATTGAGGGGATAGGAAAGGGGAGAGGAAAAGAATCTTTAATGACTCCTTGGTTTGGATTTGTTTAACAAATCTCATTTCAGATTAAATAATTACTTGTTTCACAGCTTGTAGTTTTCAACTACACCAATGACTCAGACTTTCTTCTAGCTTCATTAAAACCGTAAGTCTGCCAAATTAGCAATTACAATGCCATTTTACAGGAAATATCTAACATTTAAATTGACACTTCTTTTTATGAGGTCTTTTGCACAAGGGTGCCTATTTTGCAAATACAAACACAACAACAAAAGAAGCAAAACTGCAACAACTTCTACTGCAGCAAGGACGCCTGCACTGAAATGTCCAATACATAGAATGTTACAAAGCAAAAGATGTGTTAGTTATCTATTTCATAGAAATACAGTAGAAAGAAATTCATATTGTCTGAACAATTTTTATAACAGTTCTACATATCACATGAAAATGAATCTAAAGACATTGTAAACATTGAACAAAACGAGGGAACTCTAAAACTGCTTTTTCTGGTTCCTTTCAAGCTAGAAGATCCAATTAAATGATCAACCCAATCTCTACCACCAGAAATGTAATTACACAGCTCACAGTTGTCCTTTCTAGGAAAGGGACAAAACAAGGAAAATGAGATTTTTTTAAAAAAAAACAAACCCCTCAAGTATGCATTTTAATTAGGAATCAAATTAGGGATAGTTGAGAAATTCAACCTTACTTGAAAGCACTACATGAATTCCCTGGAAAAAAAAATCACACATAAGCTTGGACTGTTAGGTTTCATTGTCAAGATTAATCTCAGGCCCTGAATGAAAGGCAGCAGGCATTATAGACTGATTTGTGGTAAGTGGCACTAGATACCTTCAGTTCAAGCTTGTGAGCAATGCACTCAGCCATTGCATGACACAGGGTGAGGCACAGGTGGAACTAGGGTACAGCAGTTGATTCTTAAGCTGAAAATCCTACTCTTGAACTCATGTTTGAAGGCTGCTTTAGGATTGAATTGACCAAAATATGACAGAATGGGAAGGGAGACCAGGTACCCTGAAGAGAGTTGCAAATGAAATTAGATGAAATTATAGACTCCTGAAAGACTAGATATGAAGCTTGAGAATTTTCTTGGCGACCAGAGTTGAAATTTGGCTGGCTCTGTTGGTTAGGCATGCAGATTGGGATCATTATATGCAGGGTGGGACAGGCCTAATTTTTCCCCTAAAGACTTTTGTTGTAAAAATCATGCCTACCCAACTCTCTACTAAATAAAACAGAATAAAACATCCTAAAATCTATACAAAATGCACATTTCAAAGGGAAAAAATTAATAATATGGAGGTAGGGTTAAGCAAGAGGCATATATTTTGAAAACAAGAATTGCTGAAATTGAACTATTTCCCATGGCTACTTAGAACAGCAATCATCTGAATTTCTGAGGCCCAAAGCTAGTACTCTTCATAAAGTGGAAATGGATCAGGAGTGATTAAATGGAAGTGGTGGTAAGCAAGAGAGTCAGGGCTAGGCTTGTAGATGACATTTGGGACTTGTCTTTGGTTTTGATAGAAGATAATATCTAGCTCAGGGCTGAACTATCTGAACCTGGTTGTTTGCTTGCAGACATTTCATTGCCCTGCGAGCGAATAACCAAGCTGAGAGATCACCAAAGTCTCTACTTCTCTTTAGTCTTTAAAGATGATTTCAGTATTTATGGGTTTAATGTGTTTCTCTCCTGAAAATGTCTAGAAATTGCTACCTGCTACTTGCTCAGAAGGGTGCAAGGGGGAAGAATTCAAGGAGTGCCTATTGCCTTGAAATTGCAAAATTTTCAATTTAGTCTAAAGGATTCTATCCTCCCATTGAATCCTCTCTTGCATCCTGGAACTGGAGTAATAAATAACTCAAAAACTGATACTAGAAAAAAATAATCCTGCCCTTATGACTGATAATGGGACAAGATGCTGTGAGCCGCCCTGAGTCCCATGGGGAGAAGGGCGGCATATAAATTTTGTAAAATAAAATAAAATAAATAAATAAGAAGACGCAAGCATTTATCTACTCTGTAGATCTGAACATTTAGATTCCCCCAAGGCAGGTCATTGGATTCCATTGTAAAAACAAATATTGTGGATTTTTAGAGATTTACAGCTTCTCATAGAATGGAAGAGATTTATTAATAAGCACACCCTCAAAATTGAAATGAAGTGACATTATTTGTCCCCTCCTATAGGAAAGATATAGTAATGTTGATTGGTTTTTCAAAACATGTTAATGAGTGAATATTAACTTATAATGCCAAATCCACAAACAGTCCTTTCATTTATTTTCTATTACTTTAAAAACAATAACAAACAAAAAATAAACAAAACACAAAGATCATCATGATAGAAATACATATATTATCAAAGAAAAAGCATAACACATGCTTTACATATTTAGTGAAGAAATACAACGGAAAAAAGAAAAAAAGAAAGAGTATAAAATATCATTGTAACAGTAAACAGTTGCAAAACCAATTCTATATACTTGATCTGATGCAGATATTATGCAAATGTGTATATATTTATTTCTAATACACTTACAGTACATAACTATCATGATTTTTAAAAAACTTATGTTTATTATAAATGAATCCCAAATTTCATTATACTTTTCCATGCAATGTCTACATCTTTAAGTATTCCTCTCATAGATGGCAACTGTAATCAGGGTCTTCAATCTATTGAAAAAATGGGGCTTACATTTATGTTTCTAGTATTCTAGTATTACAATAACAATACTAAAGCCATTGTAAATGCACAGAGAATCCATTTATGTTGTCCAGCGTTCAAATTCCATGTATTAGATATGTAATTCAGGGGAATACTATCCTCTGAAAATGTTAGCTTTTGTCATATAGTCCCATTTATATAGACCTATACTTTCTGCCAAACAGTAAATTCTAAATGTCCTTTTTTATTATGTAAGTTGTACTTTGAGGGTCCACTGATACTCTTACTATCGAAATTAAGACACACTCCCATTGTCTAGGCAATATAGGAACCTCTAACTTTAAATCCACAATAGTTTTTAACAGAAATGAGTTTCTGACTGCTTTTCCTGATGTACTGTTCATTGGAAATTTCTTATCTGTTGTTAAGTTTATCTTGTTTCTTTAAAATATATATGATATGTTCAGTGTGATATCAGCAGTCATTCTTAAGATTGGGTAGGAATGTCCCTCAAATTTCCAGCAACTTTTTCCATCTTGTCACTGTGGAAGTTTAAAGCCACCATTAGCTGGCTGTTAAGTGATCATTAGTTTAAAGGGAATATTTTCCCTCTTGACAAAATTTTGCCATGACGATGATATAGCCCACTTCATTGATGATAGGGAAGCTGATAAGTCAGGAGTGGAATCTATCCAGCTCCAAGTTAGGATGTTGTGGATATTCCCATCTCCTCTTGTCCCTGGTTACTCTCTTACTTGGCCATTTTGATTTCTGCAGAGGAATCTGGCTAAGTAATACCCAGCAGGCAATTTCCAAAGCTTTCAGTAGATTCTATGGGTGTCATGGATTTAGTGCACTTTTGAAAGAGCACTAGATTAGATTATTAAATAGGAGTTTAGTGCTCTTTTAGCAATAGCAGTAGCATTTAGACTTATGTACTGCTCCACAGTGCTAAGTCTAAGTAAATGCTATTGCTATTAACTTGTCCTAAATTGAAAGTGAAAGGACAGGCCCATTTGCCACCCTTATTACTATGGCAAAATAGGGCTCAACAGTTGTGGCAGGAATTGTGATTCTGACATATTTTCTGCCAGCTTGAAAGTGAGGAAAAGCACTTTAAATGTAGTTTCAGTAAGACTTTGTAAAGTAAAATTCATCAATTAAAGTCTCACTGCAGATATTTCAGGAAAGTGTTGGTGATTTGATAATACCTTGCATTATCAAATCACTGAAACTAGTTCTATCTTTTTGTAGGATAACTGATGGTGGCAGGCCCAGTGATGGGATTCAAATATGTGAACAACCTCTGAGGCCCAGAATAGACTTCTGGAAGTCCACGCACTTCCAGTGGGCTGTTCTGGGCCTGGGAGGCCTTCTCTGGGCTTCCCAAGCCTGGACTTCCGGAAGTGACATCCATGCACTTCCAGACGGAGGGTCATTCTGGGCCTTGCAAAATAGGGCTAGGGCTCCAGTGGGCACCATCCGGTTTGCCAAACCCAACAAAAAAATAGCTAGTGGTTCTGCTGAACTGGTGCAAACCAGTATTTGCACATAGATCTATGTCTTTCACAATTCAATATAAGCTTAGAAATGAAGGAATGTTGTTTATGTGTGAGAGAAAAAGATTTAAAAACAAGTAAAACTCAAACAATGCTATGTTACAGTCTTGTATTAATCATTAAAAATAAGATAATTTTCCACTTTTCCAAACCTGTAGACAGAGGAAACAACAGTGATTTGTACATCTCTACTCATAACTGGAGCTTTTTCTTGGCTAATCACATTTGTGAGATGGACAATTATATTAATATGACCATACATACATACTGCATAATTTGGCATTTTTAAAATGGTTCACCTTTATCAGACAAACTGGACATTTAAGTTTTAAATCAACATTCCAGAATCTTACATTTCTTTTTAAGGTTTCAACTATAGTTATGGTGGTGATGATGATAGTTTCTAAAGGGAAAGCTTGAGGCTGTTGTTCTTACCTCATAAAAATGCTATAATGGAACAATAACAGAATATGCATTCTGTGTTACTCAAAGTTCTTCAACTTATTTATTCAAATTGCATAATATTCTGAATTTGGTGCTGTAAGTCCCCTCTATAAGTCTTTGAACAAGGAAAACAAGTTTCAGAGCCATCTTTAATGGTTTGGACTACTTCAGACAAAATCTTTCTCTCTTTGAATCCAATGCAGAATCTCATTTTGTTCTTTGTTCTTTGTTTTAGCTACAAATCTTCCCTTATTGTTAGGAATAAAATGCAGATAATTACAACAATTCTGAGTGTGTAAAAAAAGATGTAATCTGCAGGTGGAAGAGCCTCTTCTGAATGGGTGAAATCTGCCAAATTGATACATGGTCTTTTGTGCTATCTTTGATCAGCCAGAGGAAATTATTTTCTTCAGAAGAGGAAAGATCTTCAATAGCGGAAGTATTTACAACTATCAAGTGAATGTACTAATTGACCACAGCATAATGGAATGCTTTTTTAATTTGTAAATTTGTTTGGCTGCAAAGACAGCATACATACACTGCAGAAGGCCCAACAATAGTCAATCTTTCTTTGCAGCTCACTCCAAGGGAGGGTCAAAGAAATGCCTTGGAAATTGAAAGGCAGCATTTATACAGCCAACACTGTTCTTCTCTTTAGGACAATTCACATGATCTGTACAATCCATACAATCTCAGAGAATCCAGTTTATTGAGACTGGCTCAGGAGAAATGTCTTGTTTCTTAGAAAGTGGGAGAAATGGAAGCAAAATGCAGCTTTCTAAGGAGGCTTGCAAATCAACCCAGGAGAAAGACTTCCTGTCACCTGATGAACAGAGCTCTGAAAGCAAAGAGTTTTTAGTGTTCAGACAAATTCATCCCAAGACAAATAGCAAAGTCTGAATAATTAAATTAATTGCTAAACTCAGCATCTTATGTCCAAAATATAATCGGTAACTTGTGCAGATTTTTTTACATGGATATATTATGAGCCCAAGTCAAAGCAGCAGTTAACAACTTAAATGCTTTTGAACTACCTGAAGCTTTCAAATAGTTTTGATATAAAACCTAATGTAATAATTACACTGTTATAGATTAAGTCATTTTTTAAGAGTATATATACTACTGAACGAAAGTTTACTGAGTTGACTTTTTCAGGTGTCTGTTTAGGATATTTTAATATGTTAAGGATCAACAAATATGTTAAGGATCAACAAATATGGATTAGTGATAAAAACATATGGTTTTAGGTGCTCCATGTTCTACTTGAGCAGGAAAGGGATTTATCCTCAATCCATCTGCTATTTGGAAATAAAACAAAAGCAAATTTGTAGGACTCTGTAGATTCGGTGTTAATTCTGCAACTAGCCAGGGGAGGAAAGTTATGCTATTGGAGGAGATTAGCATTTCTGAGTCATGATAAATCACAAACTTGTGTTCTAATACAAATTAAGAATCATGGAATCAACCATGTAATCCCAAATTCTAGATCCCATAATGGAAGTCTGTATGCATATCAGTAGAGTTTTATGATTATTGCCTAGGAAGAAGAGGGGAAAAAACAAATATGATATTTTGTGTCTCAAAATTTTGATTGCTACCCAGCATCATGATTTCATTGCATACAAATAGAAAATTTATCTGAAAGTTTGCAGAGAAACCTTTATGCATCATGTCATAAAATGATAGACATGGTGTAAATTTTATTATAATTATGTTTTCATCATTAGTTACAGAAAGTATAGGCAACAGCTAGCATGGGTTTAATGGATGCCAGACAGAGCATTCATTGGACTGGTATAGTAAGCAGAAATTGATTTATTATTGGCCAATTATTTCTGAACAGGATTCTATGCAAGAAAAGGCAGAATTGATTCCTGTTTTCTTTAAAAAAAAAGACAACTATTTAAATCTTTTTAAATCTGACTTCTCAGTGGTTTGTTGTTGTAGTAGTTGTTGGAAACAGTTTATATTGCCATGGAGAATGAGCCATTGCATAGAAAAGTTGCTCCACTAGTTCTTCTGGACCTTTCAATGAAATTCAGCAACATTTATCATGATAGTCTTTTGTAGGCCTTGACCATTCTAAGACTGATAGATAGCGTTTTTTGTCTAGTTACAGTATGTCTTTTCATAAAGGGGAGCCAGGGGCCTGTTTATGAGATATTCTGGTTCTTGCTTTTTATTCTATATTTGTCCACATCAACACTCAGATTTTTGATCTTGGGTACCACTGCTTTGCTAAAGATATCTAACAAGTGCCAAAGGCACTACGGAAATCTTGAATTATTTATTGTCTGGAAGCAGTGATGGATCTGGATGTGGTTTAAGAAATTCTTTCTCAATAGAATACATAAATCATAGCTGAGGATACAAACTGATCTGAATAAATTTGTATTCCCTTTGAAGGATTGGCTAACAGCTTGGTGTCCTTTTGCTCATGTAAAATGGGGGTTGTGCCCTTTTGTACAGAGAACAGATCACATTACACCATTATAGTCCTTATTTACCCTCTTTTTAGTTTTTTATACAGTGCTCTGTTTAGGGAAGCCACAGGAGAATATTTTGAAACTTAAGGTAGAATGCACATGATACCAGTATTCTTAAGTGTATTTTATCAGTTTTCTATCAATTGCACCGGTTACTAACTTGTTTCCAAGAACTAAAGAAGTGCGACATGCATTCATTTATTTCATTCAGTCACCTACTGTGCATGTCATTTAAAGCATATGCATTGTTTTAAGCTCATGCTAAGAAATACAATAACCTATAATATACTGTTCTGTATTCAGCTTTCTATTTTGTAAATTTCTTTTGATGTCATCAATTTGCATGTATATGTAAATTTCTCTGGTATATATTTTGTAAACATTTTCTCAAACATGTTTGTACAAAATGTTTGTGCTAAGAATAATTACTACTAAATATATTATTGTAATAGTGTCCATATTGACGGGTCACATCATTTCAACATAGAATAGAATAGAATAGAATAGAATAGAATAGAATAGAATAGAATAGAATAGAATAGAATAGAATAGAATAGAATAGAGCTGGAAGGAACTTGGAGGTCTTCTAGTCCAGCCCCCTGCTCAAGCAGGAGAATCTATATCACCCCTGACAGGTGGTTGTCTAGTCTCTTCTTAAAAATCTCCAGTGATGGAGCGCCCACGATTTCTGGGGTAAGCTGTTCCACTGGTTGATTTTTCTCACTATCAGGAAATTTCTCCTTAATTCCAGGTTGCTTCTCTCCTTGACCAGTTTCCAGCCATTGTTTCTCATCCTTCCCTCTGGTGCTCTGGTGTACAACCTGACCCCCTCTGCCTTGTGGCAGCCCCTCAGATACTGGAATACTCCTATCATGTCTCCCCTATTTCTTCTTTTCTTTAGACTAGCCAAACCGAAGTCCCGCAGCCGTTCTTCATATATTTTAGCCTCCAGGCCTTTGATCATCTTAGTTGTCTTCTCTGAATTTTTCCCAAACTCTCAACATCTTTTTTGTGATGTGGTGACCAAAATTGGCATTTTTTGTGTGTGTGTGTGTGTGTGTGTGTTGTTTTTTTTTTAAACAATTTAAGGGGTTGTTTATTTTCTTATAAAGCTGAGATACTGAAAGAAATATTGCCTTCTCCCAAATAAATTTTCCTTTAAAATTTAACTTTTCAGATAGATCTGTATGTTTCACAACAAAGAGAAGCTATGTTTATATGAACATGCAAGAGGCCTTTATTGTGCTTGTGTTGGTTCATTTTTAAAAAACAGACCGATAAAAATTATATAATTTGTGACTTTTAAATAATTGTAAGCATATCACATACAAAATTATTTTTCTCCTTTATTTTGCTTTGTCTGATGTTTAAAGCATTTACATGCCATCTTGCGGTTGCTAGACTAGCATTCCAGAATTAACAAACTGCTTTGATTGTCCATTTTCACAACTGTAACCAGTGGTGGGATTCAGCCGGTATGCACCAGTTTGGCAGAACCAGTAGCTAATTTTTTGTTGCACAGGCCCAGAACAGACTTCCGGAAATGGCATCCACACAGAGAACCAGTTGTTCACATATTTGAATCCCACCACTGTCTGTAACTATGTGGTTCCACCTAAATTGTACCTGGCTTTATGCATATTTGGTTTCTCCCTTGTAGGGTAAAATCTCTCCCAGTAAATGGCAGCAAGTGAAGAGGATTTAAGCAATCATTTATTTCCAAAGCTGGCAGATTAAAATGAGTCACTGATCTCTTGTACTAATTCAAGAGCCTCAAGTTTACATATTGTATACGTACGTATCTTTACTGTATACATATTCACAGTGTATGTGTTATATAGAATGTTGTTCAGACAATTCAGATATGCACAGAGCTAATAGAACCTGTCATTTTGATTTTTTTTTATAAATGATAAAATATATAATAAGGAAAAGTGTCATAGGTATTCTTCAAAATGCAGATACCACAAAAGCCTCCTTTGAAATATAACAGCAACTTTGATATCTAGCAAGTGTATCAGAGTTGACTAGAGAATTGGAAAGAAAAATCAACCACTACATATTATTGAGTCTGGGTTAGGGTTAGTCTGGGTTTGGGTTAAGTCTGGGATATTTTATAAATGAATATTAATACATTATCTTTAATTTCACTGCTTCTTAATAATTCCACAAGAATACAGCCACTTCCCCCCCTCCCCAATCAGGAAGAGGAATGAGTTGAGATTTTGGTTCAAGTTTCACGTTGGACTTTGGTAAAGTCAGCCACTCTATAATTCTTACATTTATATTTGCAAAATGTTTCCAAAATTGTTTCTACCACTTTTCTCACAGGGTTATTGAAAAGGGTAATAAAGCCTGTGGAAAGCATTATAATGATGAACCAACTGACAGGACAACATAACTTGAAGCTGTTTCTACAAATCAGGCTGGAGAATTTAACCAACTATAATAAAATGAGATGCAATGTTTAACTTTCCTGAAAGAACTGAAAAAAAAAGTATCACTGGTACGTATAGGAAAAACTAAAACACAATGTTTCTGAAGTGTTCACATTAAAAAAATAATTAAGCTACACTATCACACAACTAATGTCTGCTCGGTATCTTAGCCATCTTTCTTGAACACAGCCTGACATTAGAGACTATTGTGCTCACTTTCTAATGACTGTTGAATGGTTGAGATTCTCAATAAATTTAATATCCTAGAAATTATTGAATTGAGTAGCAAGGAATTAAAGTAAAAAATTAAGCCCACCGCTTTTTATGAGCCATGAAGAAAACTAGAAAGAGTATAAATCTTTTTGAGAGATGATATCTCTCTCTCTCTCACACACATTTCATTTTTTTTAAAAGAAAAAAAATCCATACCTGAAAGGCTGGACACTGTTTGATAAATCTTGTTTGCAGCTATGTATCTTACCCCACTGTATTTAAGACAAGGTATATAAAAATAGTTTGAGACAGCGGGCATATAAGTTTAATAAATAAATAAATTTGTACTAATCAATGATATATCTAATATTTTAAAAATACTGTGAACAAGTAGTCTTTGATTTATGCATTCATTTAGCAACTGTTCCAAGTTACAAGAACACTGAAAAAAATACTTATGACTGGTCTTCACACTTATGACCAATGGAGTATCCCTCTGGTTACATGGTCAAAATTTTGGTGCTTGGCAATGAGCACGTATTTACAAAAGTTGCAGTGTCTCAAGGTCATAAGATTGCCATTTGTGACCTTCCCAGCCAGCTTCCCACAAACAAAATCAATGAGGGAAACTGAATTAACACCATGTGAATTATTTAACAATTGCAGTGACTGACAAAAAAAAAAAGATTGTAAAATCAGGCACAACACATTGAATGGCCTCCTTGCTTAGCAATGGAATTTCCAATCCCAACTGTGGTTATAAGTTGAGACGTATATGTAACACAAGAAAATAAACTTCTGCATAATGGACTGTGTATATTGGAAGTTACAGTAACTAGGTCATACTCTTGAATTAAAAAAAACACACAAATTCCATCTTAGTCGAAGCAAGCAGAAGTATCCACAGGAGCATGCCACTTTAATAAGAGCGATGACAGAAGCATTGTAGCTTTGCACTGCAGGCATCAGTACATGTGTGTGACATTGTGATGCATATTCAAAACAGATGGGGCATTGTAACACAATGCCACAATATTGCATTCAGCATTCTCCCCTCCTTTATGACCTGTGGTGGCTAATAGAAAGCACTACCCATTCTTATAGAAATCAAAGGACTTTGAAAAAAAATATTTTAAAATGTTATTAACTGGCATGTTTTTCAAGCCCAAATGATTCCCAGAGCAGCACATATTAACAAGAAAAAAATAAATAAAAGCAGGACAAACTATTCATGAATAAAGTGCAATCGGCTGTATCTTGTTTGTACTTTCCATTTATGGAAGAGATTAATCCAGCAAAAGCTTTTACTTGAGAAAGGAGTTGGCAGTTCCAGTCATTCTCCCTACCCAACTCTTATTCTCCTCCGAGGGAGAAAAGAATCAGGATGCAGCTTTTTCTTTTCATCCTGGTAATGTTTAGGAAGCAGAAGGCACATAAAAGTTTCCACTTAACAATAAAAAGAAACAGTTTTGGCACAATATAGTTCAAGTTCAGTCCTATTCAGACACAGTTCCAATTCTATTTACCTCTAAAAATGAAGCCTTGTTGAATTTTCTTTTGCTTTAGAAGTTCAGGAATGCAAGCTTTTCATTAAGTCCAAATATGCTGTTCTTTCTGAATATTAAGGAAACAGATAACAAAATGATTGCTGATACTAGTACAGTATAGAGAGAGGGCACATCCATTGTGAGGAACATATACAAATGTAACCGATAATGACAATAATCCACTTGTGGCTAAATTGCAGGTGAATTTATAACTGTCGTAACGGTGCTCACAAATGCAGCCCTACCCTTTTAACTATATAGATAAATAATCTCCATCACTTTCCTTACTGAAAGTGGATGCATTTGAGGATCATACTGGAAGAAGCTAAATCTCTTTTCTGCACTGATGATCTCAGTGAAACCAGCTTTTAGATGTGCAGCATCCTTCCCCCCCCCCCATAGTGTAGTGGCAGACAAGTTCCTACCTCACCTTTACATAACTGGCATTGTTTCAATTTCAGTACTCAGTGCTCCTTTGTGGGAAACAGGACCTTACCAAACTGAGCTATGGTAAGAGATTATGTGGTCATATAAATTCACATGCACACACGGGGGGGGGGGGAGAGAGAGAGAGAGAGAGAGAGAGAGAGAGAGAGAGAGAGAGAGAGAGAGAGAGAGAGAGAGAGATTTCTGCTAGCAGAAAAAAACCTTTTTCTCTTTTTAGAGCAAAGGGATAATTTAGGAACCTGGATAGATGTGGTCGGTCTATCAAGAGACCATCTGGCAGGACCCAGGAAGTGGGCCTTTTCTCTCCAGGGTCTATCCTTTGGAACATCTAAAAACTGGTTTGGTCGCAGAACTTTTGGTGTTTTGTATATCCTTGAAGACCTAAATATTCCCCTTGGCATGGATCTTGTAGCTTGGGTGAACCTGTAATTGTGGTTTTCTTTGACATGACTGTGACTACATGATTGAGTTGGATTGCTCTTGGATACCACTGTGCTATTATTCTACTATTGTTCTTTTGTTCTTATTTATTCTTTTCTTCTGTTAGTTTTTAATCTGGTGTTGTGTTGGCCAGAGTTGTGATTGTGAGGTTGGTGGCTATATAAATTGATATAAACAAACGGTTGAAAGAAAAATCTTCATCAGGGTCCAATCCAAGCAGGGAATAAACAAAATAGAGACTGCTTTAGAAGAACAGAGCCAGACAGAAATGTGGCTCTGGGAAAGCTGACCACATGTAGCTGGGAGTGGTGGGTTTTTATATTTCTTGGGCTTTTGTGTTTGAGGTTGTTTCCTGTTCCTGTGACATGAACTTTGACCTGAGCTTTTGATCATGTCCTTTTGGTATTCTGATAGTGGTGGGTTAATGCTATTATGTCCCAAAGGTAATATCCTGCTTCCCTGGGGCTGTGGCTGATGGCTATGTCCTGTGTTGGATTTTTTTGGGTGAGGGGTTGTTGGTTCTAGAGATCTTTGTCTTTCTAATCCCATCAGCTCTAAGCTTCCTGGCTCCAGTCTTTCTGAAAGGATTATCAGATCTGCATTTCTACCGACCTGGTTTCTGCTTGGGGCAGAGAGACTTGAGGGTGGTGGTTTCTGCCTAAGATTTTCTATTATTCCTTTGGGGAAATATAATATTCTGACTTTTAATATTCCCAAAATATTTCTTTCTCAGGAGGGGGTGCTGTCCTCTCACAAAACCAAAAAACAAAAGCCAAATTATTTTGTTTAAGTTTTTTTTTCCAATACATTTTGGTATTTTGGTATTTTTTAGTACTTAGTGTTTTGAAATAAAATGAAATTAAAAAATTGAACAATCATCCATCTCTCAAGCAGCCTCGAATTTAACTGATTGGAATCCTCAGCAATCTGGAGGCATATGAGACAAATTGAGACAGTAGAATCAATCAATCAATCAACCATATTTATTTGACTAATGACCAGAAAAATTGAATCAGAAGAAAATAATTATATTTGAAAAAATGTGGAAAAAACATTTATAGAATAGAATATCTTTATTGCCATTGTGTAACTCACAGTGAAATTAAGTAAGAAATTAATTTAGCTAGAAATATTAGATATAATTAATTTATTTGTCTGTATGTGGTGTCTGTTTAAAGGCTAATATTTTATCGCTCTTGTTTATTTTCTCAATGCAAACTCAGTAATGTTATTTTGCTTGGAATTCATGTACAACAGAGTTTCCTCTAAGGAGGAACAGACCAATATCATCTTGTTGCCTGCCTAGAGTCTTATATTTTTCTATTGGCATTCTTTTAGGATGCAGTCAGTGATTAGAACAGCTCTGTGTTTTTATCTTCTCCTTCTCTGAAAGTTTCTGCCCAGTAATATTTAAAAGGTAAACAGGATGTTTTTACGCTCGTTCCCCCCTCTTTTTTTAACAAAAAAATAAAAATAAATCCCCATTCTGCTTATCTCTGAGGAATTTGGCCTATCTCTCCACAACAGATAAAAGGCTGATTTCCCTAGTCATTTCTTCAATGCTTCAGGAATGTTTAAATTTTAAGTTAAAAGAAAAACAGCACAGGCTGTGGGAGTTAACTGTGGGTTAGGGGGAGAATGCTGAGTGAGGTGCCTCCCCAGAAATTTGGTGGTAATCCAAATGGTTACTCCAAAGCAGGAAGGACACAAGGCTGATTGATGCAAAGGGCTTCTGAGAGAAGAGGCTTGGGCCCGCCACATTTCTGTCTATAGACTCAGACATGCTATCCATAATAATCCCATTTAGTCATTATTAAACCCAGAGTGCAGCAAGTGAACAGGCTTTTTTGTGAAGCAAGTATCTGAAAATGCAGAATCGTGGTCTGAAAGGAAGGCAACACACATGACATTCATGCATTGACTACCTGAAAGAAGTCAAAGTCACTAAAAGATAAAAGTTGCTGACAGAAATTACATAAAATATATACAACAAACTACACATGGGCACAATGATATGGGCATAATGATGTAATCAGGGAAATGCTGTCATTATATATTTGCCTCTCAGAAATTGAAGCAAAATCATATGTTGCAGTATTTGCATGATAATGTTGTCATGTGCATGTTATTTTTGTCCCTATTGAAGATGTTCACAATCACAAGTTGATGTTCAACTTATTTTCCAAAGCACGAGAAGGCAAGGCAAGAAGCAATGGATGGAAACTGAACAAAGAGAGGAGCAACCTACAACTAAGGAGAAATTGCCTGAAAGTGAGAACAATCAGTCAGCGGAACAGCTAGCCTTCAGAATTTTTGGGTGCTCCATCACTGGAGGCTTTTAAGAAGAGACTAGACAGCCATTTGTCTGAAATGGTACAGGGTCTCTTGCTGGAGCAGATGGTTGGACTAGAAGACCTCCAAGGTCTTTTCCTACTCTGATGATGTTCTAATTGTTCTATTTGTTCTTATACTACTGCCAACAACAACAGGAGAGCCATATTAGTCAATGTTATTGAATCTGGTGTCATCTTTTCAGACTACCATATTTGATTATAACAGTGTTTCATAAACACTGCTCATATGATAAAGTATGCTGTAGTTCATGAAAGCTTATCCTTTTTAATCAAATGTGTTATTCTGAAAAGGTGCTACTGGAATCCTCCAGATTATTGGCTACCATTAATTAACATGGCATTCCTCCTATAATGTTGTTAGCAGTAATTTAAAGGCATAAACAAAGATGCTACGCGACTCATTCAGATTTTTGCAATCATATAAATAACAGATTAATGGTCTTGTCCTGAATCCAGTCATGTGCTAAAAACCCGTAAAAACTGGGACCGGACCAAAAAAAAATACATTTTATTTTCACTCAGTGCTACTTTATTATTAATTATTATGTCATTTGTGCATTTAATTTTGTATACTGCATGCTATCACCCTATGCAACTGTTCACATCACTTAATAAGTCAATAAAAGTCAGTCAATATACAGAATAAAGTAGACCAATACAAATATAATAAAATCAGAGAAAAAATACAATCCAACTTCAAAGCAATAAATATTCATGATACAATTCCAACAGTGAAAATCAGAAGCAGACATAAAAGGCATCCATAGTTAAAACTGGCAATAGTTACAGTTGTAGCAGGGCTGGCGGAAAGGCTTTGCGGGAGCCTGCCCAGGAAGAGGGAAGATCAGACAGCTGCCGCAGTTTTGGGTGCAGTGGGCATGGATGGGCGGAAGGAAAGAAAAAGGAGGAAAGAAAGGTGGTGGGGGTTGCTGTTGCTGTTGTCAGGGAGAGACCAGGTGAAGTCACAGAGGGATTTGAGGTTTTAGCTGATCCCTCTCTCTGAAGGAGAGGGAAGAAGAGAGTGTGAGATAGTGAGAAGGTGGAATTTTATTGCTTTCTTTTCCAAGGGGGGATATCCTGAGTGGAGGCAAGAGAAAGAGAGAGGAGAGAGAAAGTTGCTGGGGTTGCTAAATTCAGATTTTAACAATAAAGGAAAGGGGGGAGGGTTTTTTGACACTGAGGAGACCTGGGACCGTGAGCGATGACAGAAGAGAAGGAGAGGCTGGTCGCTACTGCTTTGGAGACTAGCAGCCACCCGAACTTTGATTACTGTTACTTGTGCAAGTTGTAGACATTGTGGGGAATTGCTCTCGCAGGGTGAGCTGTTACTGCAGAACGCTGACCACCTTCCTTCGTGTTCCCAGTGCTGCCTGGAGCTGGGGTTTTCCCCACCCCCTTGTTTCTGAACTGTTGCTATAAAAACATTGACTATTGCTGCTACAACTGCCAAGGGCTGTTAAACACCACCACGAATTGACTATCGGGGCTAGGGGCTGGTCATCTTCGTTCCTGAAAGCCCCCCCACCTTTGATGATGAGAATCTGCCACCTCCTCGCTTCGCATGAGCTCCCGCTGGAAAAGACACTTTACTAACACCTCGAGAGTGCAGCTGCTGAGCGTGACGGAGGGAAGTGGGGCTGGGAGGACCTGGGCTTTGGCAGCCTCTGAGGGGGTAACACTACATAGTAAAGCAGGGGTCTTCAAACTTGTCCCTTTTATGACTTGTGGACTTCAACTCCCAGAATTCCTCAGCCAGGCACTGCAGTTTTTTGTACAGAATGTCAATCAAGGGGGAAAAATGAAATTTTATATCACTTTGCAATGTCTTTTTTTAACTGCAGAGCACTATTTAATTAGTACTTGATTGCACTAGGGAACCATAGAACAGAGAAGAATGACAATTAAATATCATGAACTACTTTTTACATATAATGGCATGTAAGAACTAGCTATTGTTCTATCTTTTAATGTATAGTACATTTCTCGCCCTACATATATCTTTTGAAAATGAAATCCCCTGAAGTAGCTCACTGACACTTTACAAAACAGAAGCGATGGGTGTGTTATTGAAGGCTGAGATGAGATCAGAAACCATTACTCCCTGTCCAATTATGTTACACTGCAATATATAGAAAAGTTAACTTCTAAATAACTTTTCACTCTGATTACCAGTTCAGAAGTATGGGTATTTTTAGAATATTATTTTTGTGATAAAGCAGTATATTGAAGAAGGAGTCATTAGAAATGTATATTAGACATCTTCCATCCCACAGGACATTGTAGACATACAAATTTAATGCCTTGTGATCTTTACTGTTTCAGCTTTTTCATAGTTCTCACCTTTATCTAACTTTCACCATTTCAAATTTTGAAGGGGAAAAGCATTTGTTCATTACAATGTGAGCTATTGCTGACATTGCTGCAGTCTTTCATGGCTGCATCTTCCCTTTACTGTATGAGATCATCTGAGAAATTACTTTTCATAATTTTACATTCAACTTTGCAGCAAAAATTAGAATAATTGATATTATTAACTATACTTTGAAGGCTATGCTTTGCAAGGGATCAAATGTAATGGTTTTGCTTTTGAGTTATAAAGACAGTTTATAACATTATAATATATCATAACACATTGCTGTTAATTTCAGATACAAATAGTTGTGCGTGTGTGTGTGTGTGTGTGTGTGTAGGTTTTACTTGAAAGGGCCACTGATAAAGGGTTAGGCTTTATTCTCCCTACTAGACCCTACTCAAATGAAGCCAAATAAATTAAGTAATTGCAGAGAAAAGAGACTCAGAGACTTTGTGATTTCATGACACTCTTGATGATTGGATGAAAGATTCTTGCATTCTAAATTCAACCAGCAATTATGTGCTTTGAAATCCCTTTAGTTTCTAAAGCAAATATCTTTTCTTTCACAGCTGAAAAGAATCCTAGCATGCAATTCTGAACTGTAACAATTTAAACCAGGGGTGTCAAACTGCCGGCCCGCGGGCTGGATGTATCATAGTGAAACCGTGCCCACCCCATTGCCGGCAATGGCAAAAAAGTCATGATATGTTGCAACATGTGACATGACATTGCGAGTTTGACACCCCTGATTTAAACTGCTGGGGTAATCAATTATTTCCATATTGTCAACAAATTATTAGAAGAGAGAGCACAACTAGAAAAATTCCTGCAGAAAGATTTTTTTTTTTTAGCAATTCAATCTCAGCCTTCTTTGTTCAGGGTTCATTAATGCAATTTTCAATATAATAAAAGTTGTATCCTAAAAAAAAAATGTCCAAAAGGAATGGCAGGTTCTGTTCTTCTAAGCACCCAGGGCTACTGGGATTCTCCCAGATCCATGGGAACTGGCAGAAATAATTTACCACTATGTCAGCTTAAGTTCTTGGAGTAAAAAAGATGCAGCATCTATAAATTTAATTCACATCTATTAGTTTCATTGTCAGCACTAAGGTAGCTTGTGTACAAGTCTCAGCTATTGTGTTTTCTCCCATAAACCCACTCTTACAATTTATCTGAAACAATTTNGGGTGGGCGTGGCTGACTGGGTGGGCGTGGCCTCGGTGGTCACAACCATAATAAAAAAAACTTTGTTCCCAAGAATTTTTTTCCTAGCAGCCAGGCAGAAGAGCGGAGCCCCGGAGCCGTTTCTGCCCACGTCTTTCTCATTCTCAATTCTCTTGCCTGCGTGTTGTCTGCACCCCACCCCCCAATTGCTCTACGCTTCACAGCCCAGGGAGTGAGATTCACACACACCCCGCCTCAGGGCCCCGCTCCTCTGCCTGGTGCTGGCAGCTCCATCATCTGCAGCAGCCGGAACAAGAGGCGGGTCACAGCAGCCCATTAATCTTTTTGCTGCATCGGCACCTGGAAGCTTGCTATTTCCCCCCTCCACCCAAAAATCTAGGTCGAGGTGCAAACCCAGCTGATGTGCCTTTGCTCAGGAGGAGCAACTTATTATGGTTGTGAACTAAGCCGTAATAAGAGAAGTTTTACTTCTTGCCGATTTATGGGGGGGAGGAAGCCCTTGCCCAGCCTGGGCACATCCACTCGACGGATTTCATGGGGATGGCTTCTGCTGCTGCTCTGAATGGTCAGCAGGGAAGCAGGAGGAGGTGGAGGGGCAGCCGGGGGTCTGGAGCCGCCTCAGCTGCTCACTAGCAGCCTGAGGCAGCAGATTCGCGCACCAGCTGCCCCTTCTGCTTCCCTGCAGGGCTGACCAGTCAGAGCAGCAGCAGAAGCCACCCCCATCAGATCCGTCGAGTGGATGCACCCAGACCAGGCAAAAGCTTTTTTCCAGCTATCCCAAAGCGATTTCTGCCTGCGCCAATGGGGCTCTGTGGCCAGTCCGCCATTATGCAGGACAGCCAGCATGCTGTGGCTGCTGACGGACACCGTCGGCCCCCATGTGCTCGCTGGCTTCTGTGGGGGGGGCGATAGTGTCAGGCAGCAGATCTGGAAGCAAAGCTCTGCTGACCATCCTCGCGCTGGTGGCGGCGGCTACGGGGGAAGGCAAGATCTGGCATGCGGGCACCCTTTGCCGCTGCTGCCGCACATTGTCCCGCGTGCACCTCCGGGCGGGGAGGGGAGGGCGTCTGCCACAGCTCACCTTCCCCCGCCACTGCCCCAACCAGCGTGAGGATGGTCGGCAGTTTTGCTTCCAGATCTGCAGGGATCACACCGCC
>NW_015387776.1:291247-299850 GCF_001527695.2 Protobothrops mucrosquamatus | reverse complement strand
GCGCAAACAGATTCTTTACAAAATGTGGAGTGCAATGTACAGCATTGGGACTATCCATCTGAGGCTGCTTTTCTACATTGTCTAGTCTTATGCATCATTTATGGAAATGAACTTTTCCCCCAGCCTATGCTTAGGCAGCAGCAATAAAAGAACTTAACAGTTCTTCAGATCCTGTTTCCAACCTCAAATACATCAGATATATGTTAGTTCTCTGGGTTTCTGCAATTCCTTACAAAGCCCTTAATAAAACACAAACCCAAAATTTTTATTTCATTTTGTCATATAGTTATGACACTTACTATGCAAACCAATGAGAAAGCAGTGGGGTTTACTGTGGATATCTCTGGGCTGTTTGTAGTGGAGTTGAGAAGTGTAGTAAAAGGATAATTATATTTGAATCATTAATCCTGTACAGTTGTTGCTGAACCACATTCTGTTGCCTTCTGTTGCCTCCACCACAGCTAGGGCCATTCTATGATGAGGTAGAATAAAATCTCAAACAGATACTGTGCATTAGTTCCAAAAAGAAAGACCAAACTATTTGTAGCTTTTGCAATCATTCACTTACAGAAGAGACTGTTGCACTCTCTGAATAACACACTTGGGCAATCCGTTCTTTACACATTGAAAGAGCAGCATGAGGCCTTGGAGAACATGTAATTGAGAATAACAGCGAGAAGTTAAATAATCAAAGTGCCTAGAAAATAAAATATCCATGGTTTCTTTGGCCAAGGATTTCAGAGATCTGTTTTCTACCTCTAAAATGAAACCCTATTTTTCTTTTCTTTTCTTTTCTTTTCTTTCTTTCTTTCTTTCTTTCTTTCTTTCTTTCTTTCTTTCTTTCTTTCTTTCTTTCTTTCTTTCTTTCTTTCTTTCTTTCTTTCTTTCTTTCTTTCTTTCTTCTAGTCCAACCTCCTCCTCAAGCAGGAAACCCTATACTACTTTAGAAAAATGGTTGTCCTATCTCTTCTTAAAAACCTCCAGTATTGAAGCACCCACAATTTCTGGAGGAAAGTCGTTCCACTGATTAATTGTTTTAATTAAGAACAATTAATTAAATCTTAATTTAAAAAAATTAAGGAAATTTCTCCTTAGTTCTAGGTTGCTTCTCTCTTTGATTAGTTTCCATCCATTGCTTCTTGTCCTGCCTTCAGGTGCTTTGGAGAATAGCTTGACTCCCTCTTCTTTGTGGCAGCCCCTGAGATATTGGAACACTGCTATTATGTCCCCCCTCGTCCTTCTCTTCGTCAAACTAGACATACTCAGTTCCTACAATCATTCTTTGCCTCCTGTCTCCAATCATTTTCCTTTTCTAATATCTCTGTCCCATTTTGCCAAATATTCCTGATTTTGGAGAGTCACTTTTCTTTCAAAACCCTAGAATGATGCTATATAACTGAAATATTGTTTGGAATACAGTATAAAGCATCAACCCTTGCACAGGATAATTGAACTGGCTCTACTTATGTCACCAGGGGGAAAGGAAAAAAAACTGTGGAAAAAAGAAAGAACTCCCACTGAGCTCCTACTCAAGAAAGCGTGGAAAAATTTCACACAGGACAGGGAGAAAATATTCAGCACCACTCCTATCCTTTTGCCAACTGCAAACAGGACCGAAGGCTTCAGAGGTCATTTCCAGCAGCTTTGACAATGGATTCAATAATAACCATCTTACCATTTCCAGAAAACCAATGTTACTTGGGGAAATATGAAAGATCAAAGCAAAGTAAATATCCCTTTCTGAACCCGTATTGAGGAGTAATGGGACAGATCAATCAGAACACACAAATTCAAGAAAAAGCACAAAATAGATCGATATAACCATACCACCATGCCAAGGAACTCTTTTTGTTTAAGCCAATTATCTAAAAAAAAAACCTGTCAAGTAGATCCCTAGAGAAGAGTTTGACTCTCGTGCTCTTCTGCAATAGTCAGGGGGGGAAAAAGTATTTTTAAAAAGATATTTTGCTGCAGAGATGCAGTGAGTATTCTAAAGAGAACATTCAACTGGAGCATTTGAGTTAAAGTAAAGGAAGACACAAAAACCTTGTAAATTGGACCTGTTGTTTTAATTACCACCCTCTCACTAATTCCAATATTATTTGTCAGAATGAAAAGGAATTTCATGTACTTTCCAGAGACCTCTGCCAGGAATTAAATAGGGCTAGATAGTTGTGCACAGTGTTGTAGGATGAATTAGTGGATGTGTGATGAAAAAGAAAAGATTTTCGTGCTGTTCACAATAATTCTTGTAAATTTTTTCCCCGGTGTTCCATAAGAAGTCACTGAATGATGCACAAAGCTACCACTTTATAGCTATTACCCATCTAAGGAATATTAAGCATGAATATATTTAAGTGCCAATTAAAATCTCTTTAAGAATCTGATATAATTGCTGAAGAGTAGAAAACCTCATTTATTTATTTATTTGTAACTGCCACTGATTAGGCAACAAGCTGGATAAAAAGCTTTATGTATTTTATTTTCCCCACTATCCTCAAAAAACTACCAAAAGAGGCACTTTCTATTGTCTCTTAACTAAACCAGAAAGGATTTATAATTTGATGATATGTGATACAACCAAGCAGCAGCAAAGCAAGGTTATTACAGAGCAGGTTATCAGTGGGAATGATTTATACTCAAGCTAGTAGAAAATAATATAAATTTCTGAAAAGAAAAATTCAGAGAGCACCCTGACACATCAAATGAAAGTTACTTGCTCCTGGGAGGATAATTCAAAAGCTTGTTTCCCAACCTACAAAACTGAATTGTGCTGTTTCTCTTTAGCTGTGAAGAGAAGATCGGAAGACTAGACTAGAATTGTTATAAGATAGAGCAACACATGTACACACACACACAATACAGAATCCTTTAAAACTTGTTTATATAATTTTGAAAGTTAAGGATGAGGAGCTTTCCTGTTTGGGAAAGCCATCTGAATAGTTAAATAACAGATAGAACTATTAGTGGGTAATAATTATACATTACTAATAATTAATAAGCCACTGTGAAGTAGTGATTAAAAAATTGGTCCTGACTCATACCCTCAGCTATGAAAACATTTTGGACCATTTGGGGCCAGTTACTCTCTGTTAGCCCAACCTTCCACACAGGATTGCTCTTGTGAAGATAAATCGAAGAGAGATCTCCATCCAGTGGGGAAAGATACAAATGTAATATATAAATAAACAAAGCTGTACAAATGAGAACATCCTCTAGCTCCAGAATGATTTTCATGCTGTTGTTCCAAGTCTAAAATTGCTCAAACATTTTCAAGAAAAAGAGAATGTTATTGTCCTTGATTGGCAGTGAGAAATAACAAATCTTTTCATACTCATTTTTTGTATTTCCTTCCATTCTTAAAGGAGGTCCTAGTTCAAACTTTGTAAACAAAGAATAAATAAATAAATAAATAAATAAATGAGAAAATATCTCCAACCTTTTTAATGTGTGAGTGAAGAATAAGTAAACTTTTGATGGTTAAGTGTGGCTTGGGAAATCCTAGCAAACACACAAATCAGGTGAGGTACAGAACAAGAGCAGAGTTAGGTCAGTGGGCTAAGATGACCAAAACAGAAGTCAGGGCAAAAACTGTGAACCCACAGAAGGCAGAAAGTTGACAAGAAAATTGTCACAGGTTGCTGCAAGAATATGACAATAAGGAATGCATTCCAACAAGAAAATGGACAGAACAACAATAGAGTTAATGTTTTCACCACAAAAGGCAAGATTCTCCTAACAAAAACCTCATTCTGAGGTTATAGTAAAAGATCAACTTTCTTACAAACATCATGACATCTATCTCCCAATAGGCATTGAGTTTTTGACATTTTGAGTTGCCCAGCCTGAAATAGTCGCACAATGATTCTGAACTAAGGTACACTAAGATGGTCATCTTGGTCGTATGGTTGTGTGCACATGGAAGTAAGGAACATTATTTAGGCACAGAGTATCATCTATCTTTTATTTTGAAAAGGTGAAATAAAAATAGATGAAAACAAGCCCACTTAGCTTTGACAGTAAACAAAATAACACACTTCTTTTCTTTCTGGATCATTTTGTGTCAGCCCAAAAGTGCTTATGATATTATGTTGATGAGTTTAGAAAAGAAAAAAAAACATGGTTTATCATTCACTTCAGAAAAGAGGGAGAGAAGAGATTTGCTTCCATTTGTGTCAGTAATAGGAATTTTTCTGTCCATGCACTGGGAATGATAAATTCATTTTATTATCTTATGTGTCACTGTTTGCTAAAATTACTGATATATTTTGTCACTAAAACAGTATTGTCTATCACATGACCAAATCTGAATAGCTCTGGAAGAAGTGGTTACCTAATCAGAATTTCTATGCGAACTGCATGAGTGCCACATAATATGCATGAGATATATTTAAAACTGAACTTCTTTCAATAAAATATGTCATAGAGCAAAGCGTTTGGTTTAGAAATCTGTAGCATGGGAAAATCTGACTGGAAGTTTATAGCAATTTGATGTTGAGTTTTTTCAGTTTTCCTGTTAGTATTTTTTTTAATGGCTGTGATTACAAGAGTTATCAAGTGTTGATACCATTTTCTTTTTTAAAAAATCTAGATTTAAAAGAGTACCCAATTCCAGCTGATTCTGGGCATATCACATAGCTAAAAAAGTAGAATAATACAAAGGAGAAGCATGCTATGAATCCAGAAAAGCCATGTGTAAAGGAATCTTACAACAGTTCATCCATCACTTTGCCCCAAGGCCTGGAAATACAGTAGTCAAGTTTTCCATACATTTTGTAATCTCCTCAGGGTGGAAACCATATATGAAGAATTCTCAGTCCTTGTTTTGCGCTACTAAAATCAGCTCATAAAAGGCAGTTCATCTTCTGAAACTAACATTTTTACACACACACACACACACACACACACATATTGTGAGATCAGTTTTTAAAGTAGATCCAAGAATTTCTGATAGATATATTTTACATGAGTCAGATCAGCTGATCAAATATTACACTATTCCCCTCTTGCCATTCTTTGGACTTCATTATTATTTGGCAGCTTCACAACAGTGATAGAAATCTAGGCAATGGTAAACATCTGGATAGAACAGAGGATGTGAGCAATTAACTTCCTGACAGTTAGAACAATTAACCAGTGGAACAACCTGCCTCCAGAAGCGGTGAATGCTCCAACACTGGAAGTTTTAAAGAAGAAACTGGATAGCCATTTGTCCGAAATGGTATAGGGTTACCTGCCTGAGTAGGGGGTTGGACTTGATGACCTCCAAGGTCCCTTCCAACTTTATTATTATTATTATTATTATTATTATTATTATTATTATTATTATTATTATTATTATTATTATTATTATTATTATTATTACTACTACTATCTTGCAGAACCCTGGATTGACTTACTGATGAGAGAGAAGTAGCAATAGCACTTAGCACTTAGACTTATATACCCCTTCAAAGTGCTTTACAGCCCTCTCTAAGCGGTTTACAGAATTAGTATATTGTCTCCAACAATCTGGGTCCTCCAAGTAAGCAAAAAAGGTAACAGAACTTCCTTTTCCTTCCTGAAGAAAGTCTCAAAGGTGCTTTTTCAAAAGGCAATTGGACAAAAAAGTATAGTTGCCTTTTGAAAAAGCATTTTTAAGACAACCATGACCTGGACAACTGAGAATATCCATAGACATTCCTGAAGAAAGGGTGATGGCGCCATCAGTCTTGGGGTAGCTACTTCTAAAGACTAACCTCAGAAGCAAGGATTACTTTAGATTCCAAATCTGGCATGAGAATATACTGTATTTATGACTGTTTTATCATGTAAACCCTCAAAAAACCAGAAACTTTTATTCCTTATAAAAAAGTATATAGGAAATTATTACAAAGCTGCAGAACTATAGAGTTAGGATTTTGCAAAATAATTTGTGAGCTATTATAGCATTCAAGCATGGGCTATCTAGTTCAAGTAACACAATGAATCTGCTTTTCTTGAAAGGAATGCATAAATGAACTGTAACACAATTTTATTCAGAAAGAATAAAGTGAAGACAATTTCTAGAAGATAGTGGAAGAAAGTTTAAAGCTGCATATTAAAAGATGTGACTATTTAAAGGCATACATTTGAAACTCAGTTTGAAAAGGAAAAAAAATCTGACAAATGTATGATTCAACTTCTTCTGGACTGCGATCTGAACTTTCCGAGACCATTGCAAAATCCTGATTTTTAAATACAAATCCGTACACAGATAAACAATAGTCTTGTTATATTTAATACAACCATCTGTGTTCTTGGATTGTTTAACCTTCTTACACAAAGCAAACAATAATTCTTCTGTCATACAGTGTTTAAATGGTTGTTTTTTCTTCTTAATTGCACTTTTAAACTACATATTGTGCAGTGTTACTTCATAGATTAAACTCACACAAATTAGCTCTTATACTGGACAGATATGTAAATACTGAAGGGAAGTTCTCTTCCAGTTTATCCCCACTCTCCCAAAAGAGTCCTGCTGTGCTGCCTCATTGTGGCAGGGTGTGTGTGTGTGTGTACAGTGAAGAATGCTGAGAGAGTATGCCAAGAGTACACAATTCCAGCAGGGTAACTCAAGGAGTGAAGGTCATCCCAGCTGCCCACTAGAGTAAGCAAGTACTAATATTGGGCAGTAGTGATATAGGAAGGTGCCAGGAGGCAGATGATCTCTTTGGTGACAATGGCAAAGACATTACCTGATATTGTATGGGAGAAGGTAATGGTAAACCACTCCTATATTTTACAAGAAAATATAAAATAGCAGTTGATATAGTGCTGGATGATGCCTAACCCCTCCCCCCCCCGTCCAGGTTGATGGCATTCAACATGCTACTGAGAAAGAGCTGAAGGCTGATGGTGTTTATGACATGGCTAGATGAAAGCTTTTGAGTATCTAGTTTTTGATGTTGCCATGCAAAATAAATAAATAAATAAATAAATAAATAAATAAATAAATAAATAAATAAATAAATAAATAAATAAATAAATAAATAAATAAATAAAATCTGAAGCTTCAAAGATAAATTGACAGTGGAAACATGAAACATAAGAGACATGAGCAGGGAGAGCTCAGCATAGTGAAAGATGAAGTGAATCAACTACACATTGATACATTTGGCATCAATGGGATATTCTCTGTCAGAAGGTCACAACGTTTGTTATACAGGACATAGAAACAAAGAAGAAAAAAATGATAGTTTCTTAGTAAAAAAAAGGATATAGTCAAGACACTACTTGGTTACACTACAATCAATGGCTGAATAATATCAGTTAGACTTCATGGATAACCTTTCAGTATGACGATTATTCAAGTTTATGCTCCAACCACTGATGCAGAAGAAAAGTAGTTTTATTACTTTTATGTTCAAATTGAATTTGAACTTGACAAAACATGAATGAAAAATGTGTTGCTTGTGGTTGGAGACTGTCAAAGTTGGATATTATTAGGAGGAAAATGTAGTTGGGTTGTTTGGTCTAGGAAACTGAAATAAAATGGAAGAATGATTTATCAATTTCTGCCAATCCAATGATTTCTTCATTAAAACAGTCCTGAAATAACCAAAACAATATGCGTATAGGTAGACATCCCCAGATGAAATATACAGAAATTAAACTCACTGTATTATTGGTAGGATGAAGTGGAATTGCTCAGGTATAACATCAAAAATATGGCTGGGACTGACAGTGGAAAAACCATGAATTGCTCACATATAAGTTCTAAAGCTGAAGAGGAAGAAGAAGAAAAAATCAGTTTCCAGAATAAGATCATGAGCATATGACCATCATTTTCAAGGAGAACATCGGGATTCTTTCTGAAGTCTTGAACTTCGTTGATCAGAACGAGAGGAATTTAAAGAATTAATATAAAGAAATTAAGGAGGAATGTGAAAAAAGACTGCCACCAAAACAACGGCAAACAGAAGAAAACAAAGTGGATGCCAAAACAAATTTAACAAGAAGGAAAGCCAAGTAAAAAAAAGAGCTCATGAAGAACTTTACAAAGAATTTCAGGGAACTGGTAGAAGAGACAAGAAGTGGTATTACAACAACATCTGTAAAGACATCGAAGATGAAAACAAAAATGGAAAAACAAGAAAAGTCTACCAAACATCTCTGTACTCAGAAGGATGTCCCAGCATTGAATTGGTATGTCAATGGACAGACTGACTAAAAAAAGGTCAAAGATGGAAGAAGTATACTGAAATTCTGTACACTAGAGATTTCAACATCAGATTTTCTCTACTCAAAAGAATTTCTAATATTACCGTAAGTTGAAAGGCTCCATTACTAAGTTGGATGGCTAGAACCATAGGCAAGCATAATAGGACTCTCGGATCCTGATCACCTCCACCAATGGCCCAGATTTCAAAAGACCCGAACATGGAATTGAGTCATATGGAAGAGGCCCACAATGAAGTCATTCTTTGTATGGAACAGGTCCCCAATTTACTGCTCTGAAAGTTTTGTAACTGCAAATACTGTAGAACCACTTTAATCTATTTTCAGTAAAATATGTGTGAAATCTAACTAAAAACTTGGCATTCACCATAACAAGGCCAAAGATAATGGGAACTGCATAGAGA
>NW_015387776.1:234385-290782 GCF_001527695.2 Protobothrops mucrosquamatus | reverse complement strand
ATAACATATACAGACAGATGTATAAGATAATCAAGTAATGAAACTAAATCACAGGCATGATCTAGAACAGGCCGGTTCCCTCATAGCAGCAGGAACCAGTAATAACAATGAATCAGTGTATTGGGATTCCTAATCCTATTTACATTTGGATTTGCAATGAAGGGATAAAACAATTGGAATATTTCTGCTTAGAAAATAAAACAAAATGAAGGTTAGGATATTTAAGGTAATAATTTAAATACCACATGTTCTCTCTCTGGTGGAAGAAGGCAGAAGAATATGGGCTGCAATCTGTCTAAAGCAGGTGGTCTGGTGCCCGTCCATGGCCTGTTAGGTATCGGACTGCGCAGCTGGAGGTGAGCAGTAGGTGAATGAGTGAAACCGTAACCGTCTCTCCCCCGGTCTGTGGAAAAATTGTCTTCCACAAAACCGGTCCCTGGTACCAAAATGTTTAGGGACTGCTGGTCCAATATATACATATCTCCCCTCAGCAAGAATCTTCTAGAAATCCAAAACCTTTACTAAATTAAAAAAAGTCTATTTAGTATTAAAATATTTATTTTTAAATCACCTTGTAAAATGTCTCCAATTGGTTCAAGCAATATTCTTAGGGTTGTCCATTTGCTTCCTTTGTGACTTCCATCCTTCTTCTCACCTGACTGTGATCTATGAAGTTCAGGGACTTCTCTGCTTGTTCTTCTACATCATGGGTGCACCACACATACAGGCTCTTAATTGCAGATATGTTGAAGTAACTCAGACTTTCTGTTTGCTACATTTATTTCCTAAATAAAGCTTTTTTTAAAAAAAATTCTCTCTCTTTCATATCAAGACTACTTTATTTAAAAAGTTATCCTCTTAATGTTATTGGTTTCCTCTCCATATGTTCATTTCAACCACATAAGGCTCTCTGTTATCCAAGAGGGAAAATGGTGACAGAAGTATTCATTTAAAAAAGATAATTAAAAAGAGCAAGTTAGATTTTTAATATTCAAACTCAGAAATAAAGGATCTTTCAAGATTAAAGGTTTGTGTTTTATCATTGTTGGATAAGCTTTTAATTTTACAAAATGTACAAATGAAAGCGAGCGCTCGATATCTTTGCATATCTCCAAAGCATTTCTATTCCAAGCCAAGAAAGAAAGAAATCTTTCACAATCCCTTTCAAAAGGACAGATTCGAAAGTGTTATAAAATCTTTGGAGATGCACTTGTATAAGATATTGACAGAGCCCATCCTAATTTATCTGATCAAAGAGCAAATGGCAATAAGATTTGATAAGGGCATGCATAAGCAGAAGCCTGATTTGAAATGACTGCCTGATCAGACAAGAATTCTTCCCCCCCTGAAAAATATAGTAGAAGAATTCAAACTAGGAAAAAGAGGGAGAGTATTTTTAGCCTTTGAAAACTCTTATCAAGAGTAGGAAGCTTATTCATTACCCTTTGATGATTTGAAGCAAAAGTGCTTTTCTCCCTTGGAATATATAATGAAATGGTGAATACAGATTTGTGTTTTTTCCCCCCGCATTAGAATCAGAGATCGTTAAAGCACACAGTATGTTTAATTTATTTTAAGACGGAAGAACAAGAAACACAAATGCTTCCTATAACTCACTCTGAGTATCCTAAAAACATATCCCATAAGCAAGCATATCATGTTTTCCTGATTAAGGGGCAAGTTAATGTAAAATGTAAATATCCCTCCTGTATATTACAGGGAAGTGGAAGCATAGAAGAGGACATTTTTACATCTGACTCCATCTGCTGTTTTTAGGCACATGAAGCTGCAATTTGTATTTATCTTTAGCAACAACTTACTTGAAGTACAGATAGTCCTCGATTTATAACAGTTCATTTAGTGACCATTCAAAGTTACAACGGCACTGAAAAAATTGACTTATGACCATCTTTCACACTTATGACCATTCCAGCATTTCTATGGGTCACGTGATCAAAATTCAGACGCTTGGCAACTGACTCATATTTATGACGGTTTCAGTGTCCCGGGGTCACGTGATCACCTTTTGCGACCATCTGACAAGCAAAGTGATTGGGGAAGCAAGATTCACTTAACAACCATGTCACTAGCTTAACAACTGCAATGATTCACTTAACAACTGTGGCAAGAAAAGGTCGTAAAAAGGGGCAAAATGTACTTAAGAAATGTCTCGCTTAGCAACATAAATTTTTGGCTTAATTCTGGTTCTGGCTATAAGTAGAGGACTACTTGTATGAAGTTTTTCACCCAAGCAAAAATATTAGAAATGGGATCTAGAACCAAAGAGAGGTGGTTTAGAGTTCCTCCCCACTACTCAGTTGACATGCTTGTCATCATTCTCACGTTGCCAAAACAAACAAGCAAACAAGCAAAAATAAAATATCTCACTGGTTTCCAATCGTCTATTTTCCTACTAAGATAATGAGCTAAGAAAGCTGAAGAGACTTTGTATACTTTGAAATTGCCCTTGGACCCTGTTAGAATATGGAGCAAAATGTTACTTTCATGTACTGCTAAATCAATGTAAACTTCTTTTACTCATGGACTGAGGTTGCAATGAAGGCAACATTGTGCACGTTTGTCAGATGTTTTTACCATGGTTACATGCAAATGGGAAAAAGTCCTCAGTTCCTATGTTGGTAGATTTTTTTCCAGTGGTATTTTATCAAAACACCTAATTCAAGAATATTGAAACCAAGTAAATATTATTTGAAACTACAAGTTGAAAAAAACAAAGTTCAGAACTGTTGCAAAAGAACTGTATGGTACAGCATCTGCTTTTTGTGCAAAAAGTCTGAGGTTCAACCTCTAGGTAGCACTGAGAAATAAATATGTTTGAAACTCCATATAGTTAGATCCAGTCAATGTGTATCACGAGTTATATACTCAATAATGATCATTAAATATTATTTCTACTATTGTCCAATTTTGGTATGACCCTTTTGCCACCTAACTGGTATAGAACTTAAAACAATTTATATTGCTGAATAACTAGAAAAGGCAAACATTTTAAACTTTTTTTTTTTACCATAACAAGGGTTATATTTTTTCTTTTAGCATTTAGTTCCATGAAAATTCAATTTCAAAATCAATAGGTAAAAGTGGTTCAAAGCCCAACTGGTTTCTAGAAACATTTGGTGCTTCATGCTAAATGCAGCATGAACATGTCCTGATAACTATTTTTATAAGATCAGTCCTCATAACATAACACTGCTTTTGCTGCCTCACCAGCTTAAACACAGCTGATGCAGCTTAAACCCAACCTTAGTTGTTCCAGTTTTAAAATAGTGGTCTCCCTCTTATTCCAACATA
The DNA here is from genome assembly GCF_001527695.2 of Protobothrops mucrosquamatus. Taxonomy (NCBI): domain Eukaryota; kingdom Metazoa; phylum Chordata; class Lepidosauria; order Squamata; family Viperidae; genus Protobothrops; species Protobothrops mucrosquamatus. Next base: position 287,470 of record NW_015387776.1, on the reverse strand, counting down.
ACTTTGCTATGGACACAATCTAACACACTTCATTAACAATGCAGTTAATGAAACAGTCAGGAGCTATGTTCTGCCCAGTTTTATGTTAGGCTCTTAAGGTTAGTCCCCTCTACTCTGATTATTGCTTTCTATGATAATTTTGATTTGGGCTGCAATACAGGCTGGAAGGAGAGACATCTGCATGCATAATGCCTGGCTGGGATGTTCTGAAGAACTTGTCTAGTTTTATGAGGGTTATTCTGTACTCAGATTTAGTGCAATTTTCAAAGAGTGCAATGCCTTTACAACAAAAATCAGAGAATGCTAGTCTGGTATTGGCTAATTTAAACTGGGAAATATTGCTAGGCTCTGCCAGCTTTATGTGTTGATGGGTTTTATGACTAGTGAGTGCATTAGAGATTTTCTGATGCTTCTGATGACTTTGGTTTGCGCCATTTTGTTACTCCACAGGCTATTTCTGGATCCTTAATGAGAGCCCTGCAATACCATTGCAACTATTTGATTGGGTTATTTGCCTGGTTGGGATCCTAGCTTCCATAAAAAAAAACATGGAGATAAAATGTGATAGTTTGGTTTAAAAAAAGAATAACTGGTCCAAAGTTATTGAATCAGTGGGGACTTGAACCTGAGTCTTCCTGGCCACTTCATAACACATTAAACTCTGCACTGCACCAGTTTTGTTAACAAGCAAAGAGTGATACCACAAAGGACAGCTGTTAGTACTAGGTCAGAAGGAAATAATTACATTTCTCATACAGATGGCACTCAAATGATTCTACAACAAAAGGCAGACAAAATCCTCCCAAGCGAAAGGCTGTAACATCTAGCAACCATCTGCCTGTTGCTAGAGAGTCAGAAGAGATGCATTTTTAGGTGTGTCTGTTTTTAAAAGATAAGCAGCATATCAAAAGTTTAGAGAAAGAAGTGGCACAGGATGTAAAAACATAATGCTGTAGTGTTAACTTTAAAAGAACATTTTTTTTAAAAAAAACCCAAGCTTTCTCACACAGCATTTTGGCATTAGGAATTCTTGATGTGTTTTATCAATGAGTCATTTCCAGTGGAGAAACCATAATGAAAACTATTTGGAAAAAGCCATAGCGACTAAAAACTTTCCAGCCTGCAAGTTTTATGTTGTGCCACGATTTCCTTCTATTGTCAAAGAAAATATCTTCAGGAGGAAAGGATTAAAAGTATCATATAACATCATTAATGGTTAAATTTATATAGATAACCTGAACATTTCAGACCCACTAAAAAGTAGTTATTTTCAACCATAGAGACTCATTTATCAAGGGAGAGACATAGGGTCAGCAAGCGGAGACCTCTCCCTTTATTGGTCTCTCTTCTTTTGCCCTAGTGCTCAGAATAGGTTCATAGATGCAAGGAGATGATGTGATTTCCAACCACCACAAATTCAGAATTTTTCACTTGCCACAAATGAACTTATAGGCCTTAGGTTTTCCTGTCATCCTTACCTCTCAACTCCTTCCTTATCTATAATACAATGTTTATATTGTTCTACTGAAATTATACAAACAATTAACAGGGCTAGTTCTTTAGTGGCTACGAGGCTGATGTGTCTGGACTTTATATCTTGAAGCAGAATAGAGCTGGAAGGAACCTTGGAGGTCCTCTAGTCCAGCCTCCTGCTCAAGCAGGAGACCCTATACCATTTCAGACAAGTGGCTGTCCAGTCTCTTCCTAAAAACATCTAGTGGTGAAGCACCCACAATGTCTGAAGGCACTGGTTAATTATCTTCACTGTTAGGAAGTTTCTCCTTAATTCTAGGTTGCTTCTCTCCTTGATTAGTTTTCATCCATTGCTTCTTGTCTTGTCTTCTGGTGCTTTGGAAAATAGGTTGACCCCCTCCTCTTTGTGGCAGCTGCTCAAATACTGGGATACTACTATCATGTCCACCCAGTCATTCTTTTCTCTAGTCTGGCCATAACCAAATCATGCAACCATTGTTCATATGTTTTAGTCTGGAGGCCTTTAATCATCTTAGTTGCTCTTCTTTGCAATTTTTCTAAAGTCTCAACATCTTTTTTTGTAATGTGACCATAACTGGATGCAGTATTCCAGGTGTGGCCTTACTAAGGCTTTATAAAGCCGTACTAATACTTTATGTGATTTTGATTCTATGCCTCTGTTTATATAGAATCCAGAATTGTATTAGCTTTTTTGGCTGCTGACTCATGTTTAAGTGATCATCTACTAGGACTCTTACGTTTTTCTTTTTTATTTCTTTTTTCTCTTTACTCCCTCCTTATGTGATTGATTATCTAGTGGCTTTTGCTTGGAATTAGATTCTATAAGTCATGAACTTTGGCCCCCCTCCCCGCTCATTTTTAGTTTAAAGACCTTTTGATAAGATGAGCTGGTCGTTTTCTGAATATATTCTTTCCAGTTCTTGTGAGGTGCAGTCCATCCCTTGCCAGTAGCCCTTCATCTAAGTCAGTGGCTCCCAACCGTTTCTATACCCTGCACCCCTAGAATGCTTCTGATATATTCTTGCACCCCTTACAAAAGTTCAAAATAATGGCAATGAATTATGCATATACACTATAATTTTGAAAATCCAAGTTTTCGCACCCCCTGGAATATCGTCTTGCACCCCCAGTTGGAACCCCTGATCTAGGTAATGCAGACCATGGTCTAGGAAGCTGAAGTTTTTTTTAAATATATCTTTTCTATATATCTTTTCTATATATCTATATATTATTGTACCATATTGCTATACCAGTGCTTGGAGTCTTGATTTAAAAGATTCATGCATCTATATATTTAAATAAATGGTATGATTTCTAAATTAATGGTTTTTTGTGATGTTCATCAGGTTTTTTAATAAATATAGCAAAGCTTTATAATTTATCAACATTATTAATGGTCTGAAAACCTTGCATTAAGAAACCATCTGCCACCCTCAAAATGTTAGCTTTATTGAGATCAAAACAAGTATTTAAGCAGGCATATGCAGGAAATAGAAAGTGGCCTAGTTTAATATGTAAGGTAAGCAAAACTCTCTCTCACATTGTGCTTGATTGGTGGTGATGTGCACATTATTCTTTTTGTAGCAACAATAATGGGAGTGACTTGCTAGTGTATTCTTCCAGGATGTTTCTTGACTTCTCTGTCTGGTCTAGACTTCTTGAATTTTCTGCTGGTCTCCCATTTAAATACAAACTAGGTCCAATCCTGGCTAGCATTTTTTGAGATCAGACAAAATGACTTGCTTCTCCACCATAGTCTGAATTATTTTAAAATAAGAGATATTTATGCACAGGATTTATTGTACACTGTGCTTAATGGGAGTTGAAATTTTTATACCATCTCAGATTCCTTTTGGCTATATAATATATATATATATATAAACTTGTAGATTAAAAAGGAGAGAACATGCCTACAGATCCTACCCTCTAAGTGGTGGGATTCGCACCAGTTCGGCAGAACCGGCAGCTAAATTTTGCTGAGTTCGGATAACCAGCTGAATGCACACTGCTTCCGGAAGTCCAGTTTAGGATGGGATGGCATGAATGCCACTTCCAGAAGTCTGGAAGTGCATGGATGCCACTTCCAGAAGTCTGGAAGTGCATGGATGCCACTTCCGGAAGTCCATTCTAGGCCTCAAGGCCCAGGCCTGCATCCAATAAGAGAACCACCACTGCCTCTACTTCTATCTGGTGGTGTCACCAAAAAGTACTATACATAAATTGCATAGCAAAACAAAGCTGACACTGGTCGAATGACTACAGCCTCATCCTCACCCTGTAAGCATTTCTTAAATAGCACCAACATCAGTCAAAAGATTTCCTTTATAAAGGGACAGACATTGTTGCTTCTTTTTATATTCTTGTTTGTAGAGGTCGAGAAATCACACAGCTAACTCCAAATTTTTTAGTTATGTATTTAATGTACTCTATTTGTATGCATTTAGTCTAAGTACCCAATCTTTTGGGAGAGCAAGCAAAATAAAAAGATGGCTCTATTTACCCCCCTTTGCTTTAATGGTCACTGAATGAGGAGTGTATGGACTCATGAAATGTATTTACTTGGAAAGCTTATAATACTCACATTAGATCTTTGTTTCATGTAGATTGTTTCAGTGGAAAAGAACAAGTACAGAAAATGAATGATTTGATAATTAAATAAATGTATAGTACTGGGAGCAATTTGCCTGCTTCTACCATTATCTTTTTTAAAAATTTAGTATATTGAAAAAGGCCAGAAAAAGATATCTTGTGTACAATCATCAGTTATATAGTACAAGCATATATGTTGGACTATATAGACAAAAATTGGTTGATACCATATACTACCAGAAATGGGAGGGAGGGAGTTTTTAACTTCCCTGTGTGACCCAAAAGATTGGGATGGGACCCAATGAACCAACATGGGTGCCTCTTTAAACTCACTTTGCAGTAACCACCTATTCCTTGAGATCAATGCAAGATTGGCTGGCAGCTCTTGGTAGACAAAACAGAAATCCATTATTTGTTTATAGACTGGTTTTTATTGTTAAGACATTCTTAGCACAGAATTCTGAGCATGCAGAATGGTGAAGGCTAGTTATTTAAAGTGATTTCTGCAATTAGGAAAGATATATAAGAAGAGCCCTATGGCACAGTGGTTAAAGTGCAGTATTGCAGGCAAACTCTGCCCGCAGCCTGGAGTTCGATCCAGATGAGGCTCAAGGTTGACTCAGCCTTCTATCTTTTCAAAGTTGGTAAAATGAGGACCCAGATTGTTGGGGGCAATATGCAAATAATGCTTCAACATTGTAACTACCCAGAGAGTGCTGTAAAGCTCTATGGGATGTCTGTAAGCCTAAATGCTACTGCTATATGGGAAACTGATGAGGCATGGATGTTAGTGGTAAGTATCCTCAGACTATAAGACCAATGGACAAAATGCTGTTATCATTTGGGCTTGTTTTTCATTCCCACTGAGTGATAGATGGTGCCTTTCTAAAACTGCCTTACTCACCTTGGATAATGACTTAGGGAATAGTTGAAGATGATGACTAGATTTTTTTTCTTGAGTTGGACACACTCAGCTGAACAATTCCTATATGTGTGTGTGCCAAGACCTGCATACCTGTACCCGTGAAAATTACCTTGATATCATACCTCTTAATCTGAAGGGAACACTGCCATCTATATGTAAGCATGTAAACACAGATATAAATATTCTTTGATCTAGATTTTGTTTGCCAACATTCAGGATGATTGGCTCTAAGGTATGATGGTCTTGATTTGTGGGATCCACATGAGTAGCTCACTGCACATAGCAGAGAATTTTTCCCTAGAAATGACTCAACCAGGCTTCACATGAAAATGTATTTTCCATAACAGTGAGGGATATCAGCCTTAAATTATAGCCACAGATATGCAAAATGATAGTCTCTCAAGGCTTTTATATAGTTTACTCATACTAATGATCCTTGATAGTCTTTGAGCTTGAAATTATTAGCTGGAGTGTAAGCTATTAGAAACATGTTGATGATTTGAAACACAGTACAGAGAGAATTCTTATACTGTATGTTAAGGGACTACATAAGTCAACAAATTATTTTTAAATGCAAGAAGTAGCTTTGAGTAGCAGCCTAATGCTTGGAAAAAAGAGTTCTGTATCTTGCTGATATACAATCCAACATAAGATAAATTATATTAATGGTAACAATATGCACATACAATTATATACACATATCACATATATATGATATTGTATTTTATAAAAACAATCAAACACGAGCACCAGGAAACAATTTAAACTAAAAGCGTTTAATTCAGTGCCAAGCTTTCATCGGTTAACTACCGACATCCTCAGGGCTTAACGCCAGTCAATGAGAGTGTCCTTTATAGAGTTAGTCAGTATCTGCGCCCGGCTTCTGGATCTCGTCATCGGTCCTAGTTGATTGGGCTGCGTGTTAAGTGTATCCTTAATATCAATCAATGTTGTGTATCCTGTTAAGGATACACTTAACACGGGGGACTTCCGGTGGCAGGCGACTTCGCTGGACGCAGCTGTTTGCTGCTCCCGCCTGTTTCCACGTAAAAGCCGTTTTGACAGCCTGCATCAGCTGTCAAACGGCCTGATACCTTTCCCCTGGGCTTAGGGGGATAGGTGAGCTGCCCGAGGTAGGAGTTGAGTTCCCGAGTCGTCCCTTGTGGACGATGTAGGTGAGAACTCCTCCGGAGCCCCGGGCTTCTCCGCGATCCAGGACGCCTTCGCCGTAGCGAAGCTAGAAGCCACCGCCACCGCTGCAACTTAAAGTTAACAGTGAGTTTGCCTTGTAAGCAGACGAACCGACCCTGGAAGTCTGTTTCGTATTTTTTGGACTATACTCTAACTTGGATAATACGCTCTTCCCTATATTTGAGTTGGATTGAGGGAAAGTGAACTTAAAATGGCGATGGCTTGATACTTTTCAGCAAGAAGTGAAAGTGATTTCCGCTTTGAACTTTTGCTACTTTTAACTGGCGCATTATCCATTTTGGATGAATTGTTTATAAGACTTTTTAACAAATTGGATTTTATCGCAAAGATGGCTTCAAAAAAAACTGTGCCTTCGATTGTAAAATATACATCTCCGATGACCCAGACACCTCAGCCAACTTCAAAAACTTCTCACTCGTCACACCCTCCATCTTCTTCGTCCCCACCGCCTTCCGGCAAAGAGCTGCAGGATTTGATGGCTGCAACTATTAAGCAAATGACCGAGATGTTTCAAGAGATGGATGTTAAAATGCAAANGATATTAGTAATGTTATTGTATTTTTAGATATAAGCTAAATATTATTTTTGCGAAGCCAGTGTTGGCTGATGCCCACTGTACCCGTGACATATGCATGGAAGAGAGGTAGGTTTGCTGTAAACTGATTTTATTACTGAGTACTGGAACAGAACTTGTAGAAAAAGCTCAAAGAGAAAAGGAGGGTATAAACAAACAGGCAGCTTGCACCAACTCATTTCCTTATGTGTACCTTCCTATCTCATTACAGCTATGCAGCTCACATCTTATTAGTTCCTGGATGAGAGATCACTCAGGCCTATTGATTACACAGTGAGCTTGGGGAAAAAAGTTCTTAGAAAGTGGTCACTGGGTTCCCAATAAAATCACACAGATGTGCCGAAAAGGTAACCAGGACTCAGGTTCAGCTAGAAAAGGGTCTTTATCTCTACCTACCTACCTACCTACCTACCTACCTATCTATCTATCTATCTATCTAGATACAGATACAGATGCAGATATATTCTGGGTTACGTAGAGAAAGGAATCTCTGCAGCAGAATTGACATTTAATAGCAATGTAAAAACCTAAGGAAAGTTTGCAAGATTCTTTACTGAAGATGTAGAGTGGGGTTTGCTTGTTTATTTCTTTGACTTAGATGCTGCCCATCAATGGATGATTACATCAGTTCTGGATGGTTCTCTGCAAAAAAATAAATTAAAAACTATAGGTAGTCTTTGACTTACCACAGTTCATTTAGTGACCGTTCAAAGTTACAATGGCACTGAAAAAAAGTGACTTATGACATTTTCACACTTATGACCATTACAATATCTCATGGTCACGTGATCAAAATTCAGATGCTTGGCAACTAACTCATATTTATGATGGTTGCAATGTCCCAGGGTCACGTGATCACCACATTTTGCTACCTTCTAACAAGCAACATCAATTGTAAAGCCAGATTCAGCTAACAACTATGTCACTAACTTAACAACTGCAGTGATTCACTTAACAACTGTGGTAAGAAAGGTCATAAAATGGGACAAAATTCACTTAACAAATGTCTCACTTAACAACAGAAATGTTGGGCTGAACTGTGGTCCTAAACTGAAGACTACCTGTATACAGTAAGCATAGACCATAAAATAGTCAACAAAATGGCAGATCCAATCAGTGAAACAAAAGCAGATTATATGCCTGGTAAGGAGCTGCAACTACCTCAACCCAGAGCCTGGAAGGTGAGTCAGTTCTTTAAGGTCTTCTGGAAAATCATGAATCTCAGGAAGAACGCATTCCAGAGGGCAGATGCTACAACAGAGGAGGCAGATAAGTATTCATTGCAAACAATCTCTGGAAATATTAAAACAACTCTGATGTATATAAGAGTGGAGCCTACTTGACTTATTTATTTCTGTCTAACTAGTTGAATCTGCAAAAATGAGTGCAATTTTAGGAGATTGCACAACCATTATTAAATGAGGAATAGGCATCCTTGTGGCTTATCTTCTTTTTGGGGAACAAAACAAAACCAGGGATAGGTCCAGAAAATTACAAGTGGCTCCAGCATCTTTATTTTTCAATCCCCCAAATCCCACCTAATCATACTTGCTGAAAATTTGTGGTACAGTTTTCTGTCAATTTGAGGACAAAAATTGTAAAGTACAGTAAGCTCTAAAATATATTTCACATTACATTTCAAACAAAATTCATTCTCCTAATCTGCTAATCCAGGAAATAGCCCTAGAGCTGCTCTTAAATGTGGCCTATACTTGGTACTAGAATATTTGCAATAATCATTTTGAGGCAAGGCACACCAAAAGATGTATTGAAGGAAATAGCTAACTCGCTATTCACTGGTTCAGCATTCCTGGTCATTTTTTGGAATGGGTGTGCATTGGATTCAGACAAATCTTAAATCAAATGTAGCTATTTGAAGAGAGAATTGGAGAAAAATCAGAATTAATCTGGAGTGAATTGCTCTGCAATTTTTCTTCTTTAAAGCTTGATGGGTAATTTGCAGAATCAGAGGAAAATGAAATCTGTCATGTTCTATGCATTTTCTCATGTGCTTGAAGATAAATGTCTATTGTATCATTCTTGGTTTCAAGATTTAGCTATACTCCCAGGGATTGGGAATGTGCAAGAAATTTATTTAGTAGTAATTTTAATGCAAAAAAGTCTCATTTCCAATTCCTGAGCCAATACAAGAATAGAAATATTGCTGCATTTCTGGTGACATAAAATATATAGGTGAGTAAAAGTAGTTCCTAGAAATACATAACAAGGAAATTTGTTTGCAATATTTATAATATATGGATAGAGACAGAGAGACCTGCAGGTGAATTTTTGATGCAGATTTTTATACTTTGCAAAAATGGGATGGCATGAACCTAAGGATGACATGAATCTGAAAATAGAATTGACAGATTTGCATACCCCCACGTATTATTAATTATATGTGATTATTATAATTTTCTGAAAGAATGTGAATTAAGCTTAAATGATTTTTTAAAAAAATATTCCAATTCATATATGAATACCTTCTCTTTTTAAATCAGTAAAACAACTGATCCAGCAATTAAATGAACAAAAGTTTATGTCAATAATTAATCGGTATGAAGATAATTGATCTCCACAGCTTTTGAGACTGAAAATTGGTGTCAAGCAGGTTTCAGCGTTCTAATTGGATACAAAAAGATCAACACAAGAATATGTTGCTTTGTAGCATTCTGATTTAGCTAATTAAACTCCATGTTCTGACATTGTCTGGAAATGAACTAAGACTTGTGAAAAATGTCAAAAATAATAATAAAAAAGTTTCTTTCAATGTAGAAAAAAAGTCAAGGAAAGGATTGGTCCATTAATGGAAGAAGATGGCAAGGAGGTGACAGGCAACAGGGAGAATTGCTTAATTCATTCTTTGCAGGGAAAAAATAGTACAGCCTATTTAAAAACAGTACCATAAAAGTCAGATTAGGAATACAAGTCAAAATAGGCAAGAAAATGGTAAGGCAACACCTATCCACTGTAGATGAATTTAAATCCTTACGACCAGATGGACTATACCCCGAAGTTCTGAAGGAACTGGCAGATGTGATCTCAGAACCATTGAACTATATCTTTCAAAGATCCTAGAGCACCGGGGAACTACCACAGGTGTCAGAACCCCTAAGTATTTTGCATTTCTTTCTTATGCTTTCATTTCCAGGTTCTGCCATTCTAACAGGGGAGGGGACCTAGGGGGTATTCTGCAGTATGCTTCCTTTGCTTTGTTCTATCCTCTTTGAAGTATCTTTCTTGAGGTGAGAATGGAATGTGCCTCCAGCCATTTGCCTTATCTCCAGGTGGAAGGAAGAAGCCACGGAGAAACTTGATAGCCTTGAGAACGGCTTGGTTCTTTGGTTCTTTCCCGCAACAATTTGGTTCTTTCCCACAACAATTTCCCACAACGAATTGGTTCTTTCCCACAACAATTTGACACCTATGGATTGGCTCAATTTGAAATAGCCAGATGGACAGTTGGGGTGGGGTTTGAAAAGGTTCTTTTAATGTAACATTTCACATGGGAAACCCTCAGATCCTGCCTTGCTATCCTGCTATCAGTACCTTCCAATAAAAGTTCTTGTTAAGACAATGCAAGTTTCAAGAGTTCTGCTTTCTTGGTTGATTTAACTGAGGCAGGTCCTTACAACAGGACTGTAAAGGAGCTGATGTGGTTGCCATCCTCAAAAAAGGGAAAAAAGTGGATCCAGGAACCTACAGACCAATCAGCCTGACACTGATAACTGGGAAAATCCTGGAAAAGATAATCAGGCAATGGATCTGTGAACAACTAGGAACAAACAAAGTTATTACTTAGAAGCCAACATGACTTTGTCAAAACCAGATCATGCCAGACAAACCTTATTGCATTCTTTGACAAAGTGACTAAATTAATGGACCAGTGAAATGCATTTGGTAAAGTAGACTACAACCTTTTTTTGGTAAGATAGAAAATATGTGGGCTAGACAGCATCACTACCAGATGGATTTGTAACTGGCTGACCAACTGCACTCAACATATAGTCCTCAGTGGAACTACATCTATATGAATGGAACTACAATTATATGAAGCCTGCAGTGGAGTACCTAGTAGTAGTACTATTCAACTATTCAACATCTTCATAAACTATTTAGATAAAGGAATAGAAGGGGAGCTCCTCAAATTCTCAGATGACACCAAGCTGGGCAGAAGAGCCAATATTTTAGAAGATAAGCTCAAGATCAGAAGGATCTTGACAGACTTGAATACTGGCTTTATCCAAGAAAATGCAATTTAGTGGAGAGAAAAACATGGTTTTACACTTAGCCAAGTAACAATACATGCATAGATATAGAATAGGTCGTACATGATTCAACAGCAGTAACTGAGAGGGATCTAGGATTCCTGGTGGACAACCACTAAAATATGAGCCAGCAGTATGCTGCAGCTGCCAAAAAAGCCAATGCAGTCCTAATATTATGTTCATAGGAAGTGATAGTACCTATCTATCTATCTATCTATCTATCTATCTATCTATCTATCTATCTATCTATCTATCTATCTATCTATCTATCTATCTATCTATCTATCTATCTATCAAATCTATCAACTATCAAATTTATTGGCTGCTGATCTTATCACAGGGTAACTCTGGGTAGCTTTGATAAGCCCACACTTGGAATACTGGAGCCAGTTTTGGTCACCACAATACAAAAAAGATGTTGAGGCTCTATAAAAGATGCAGAGAAGAACAACAAAGACGATTAGGGGGTTGAGGGAGCTGAAACACATGAGGAACAATTGCAGGAACTGGGTTTGTCTAGTCTAATAAAGAGAAAGACTAGGGGTGACATGATAGCAGTCTTCCAATATTAGGGGGAATATTACAGAGAAGAGGGTACTGTATAACTATTCTTCAAAGCATCTGAAGGCAGAACAAGAAGCAACAGATGGAATTCATCAAGTAAAAATCTAACCTAGAACTAAGAAGAAATTTCCTGACAGCAAGAACAATTAATCAATGGAATGGCTTGCCTACAGCACTGGAGGTTTTGAAGAAGAAATTGGATAGAAAAAAATTGTCTGGAATGGTGTAGGTCTCCTGCTTGAGCAGTGGGTTGGACTAGAAGACCTCCAAGGTCCCTTCCAACTCTGTTATTCTATATTCTGCAACCTTCTGCAGTAGAGAGAAACAAATACACATAAACACAAACACCCAATTTCATAAGTATTTTTTTACAGTTCAGTCACTAGAACCCCAAAACTTAATTTTTACAAATGAGCAAAGATGCTGCCATCATGCTTCTCAAGAACTTATACCAGAGATGAGAAGTGAGGGAGGCACAAGGCTTTTTTTTTCAGCAAGAGATCCTATACCAACTATGTAACTATATAACTACCGGTAATCATATATACACCTATGAAGTTTTTTTGCAACATATTCTGGAGAAAAAAAAAGAGAAATATTGCTGTTGGTAATGCTATTGTGGACATGGACTTCTAATTAATCCATGTGACACATGCTACCTTCTTCATTTATTTTTCTTGGCAATATTATTTAATTTCAATTATACCATTTATAATGGAATATGGAACCATTTGGAAGAATATAAGATCTATAAAACTGGTCTCATTTACTCTAGAAGTCTAAATCCATCAGCAAGTCACCATTACTTTGAAAAAGCTATGATACCAATCTCAAATATTAATATGTATTTCTCAACATTATTTTTCAAATATTGGGGCACCGTGTAAGACTTAAAAACTCCTCTCAAAGATGATATAAATTAGTGAATTATATAAATTAGTTTGGATTTCCAAGGATTATTATGGAATTTAGGTGTAAGGACAGGAATTTCCTGAAGCTATCTGTAATAAAGATGCTTTCTATGGTAATTGTGGTATCTCTTATCAAGCAACCCTAACAATGTCTGGTTTATAATATCATACTGCTTTAACCAAGGAATTGTTTTTGGTTTGGACAGCATTTAAGAGAGTATGTCTGTAGTTTCTAAAAGAATCTGTTTTTGCTTTCAACCTCACTATTAATATAGTGGTAGACTACAGTATTTTTGGAATATTTGCCCTAGAGGGTGTGCGGTTTTGTCTGCTGCCTGCATCCCTTGGATGGGGCTTTGCTTGTTTGTGCAGACCAGTTGCTGGCATGCTGTGGCCTGGTACTAGTCCATGGACTGGGGGTTGGGGACCCCTGCCCTAGAGAATGTCCATCGCTGTATTGAGTAGGATTCTCAACAGCTACAAGCACATAAGCTTGCTATAGGTTTTCTGTGATTATAGTAAAGTTGGCTTTGCTTCTATAGTGATTTGTCTCTGCCTTGAATCCATCTAAACACCTCTGCTTTCGTAAGCAATGGAATATTAAATGCGGAAGTTACTGCCTGTATTTTATCAAAAATAATAGTAAGTATGGATGATTTCTAACTTTACCCAAGTTTCCAGCACGTAACCCTAAATCTACTCCCAGCAGTTTCTCAGTAGTAAATTTCAAGGATGCATTATCAATGTGTATGTGTATGTGTTTGTGTAACTGTTGTTCAGGGCAAGAAACTTAGTTCTGTTAATACTTGCTATTCCCTCAGGATGATATAATGACACCAGTTTAGCAGACTATGCTTTTGGCATTGAGGTTTTTAGTAGTTCAGAAATAAATGTAGTTCATCTGCAAAAGACCTTTGGCAGATTTATATTTGATATCTGGGAACTATATGACATTTAGAAAAAATTACCATTAATAATTATATGTATTAATATGTAATGTTAATAGCTATGTATATACAATAATATGTAAATTTTCAACTAACAAAGTATGAACCTTTGATAGTAGTGGTTTTCCTTCCTTCCCCCTTCTTCCCTCTCACTTAAAAGCTATCCCAATCAAAATTTCTAATGTTGGCAGATAGCATGAAATGGTAGTTTAGAATTCACCAGTTTTGAGAGCTAACTATATTAAAAATACATGAAGTGTGCAAATTTCTGTCACATATTGTGACAAAAGTCTGGAAAGTGACCAGACAATCTGTAGTTCACATCCTAAAGCTCCAGATTTCATGAGTAGTGTGACTGTCATTGATTTCAACTAGAGCTGGTCATTTCTTTAGTTGTTTAAAGAAGATAGGTAGGAAATAATTGGTATCTCTGATGTGAATTGTTATTCTGTGTGTACCCTACCCCAGAGGTCCTCAACCTTTTGGGCGCCAGGGACTGGTTCCGTGGAGAGAGGTTTTTTCATGGACCAGAGGGTGTATGGTTTTGTGTGCTGCCTGCATCTCACGGATGGGGCTTTGTTTGTTTGTGCAGACCGGTTGCTGGCATGCCGCGGACCGGTACTGGTCCATGGCCCAGGGGTTGGGGACCCCTGCCCTACCCAACCCACCTTTCCTGTTTATCTATTTATGCATAACTGTTCTTCTTAAGCCCTGATTACCTTGCTTGATTTCTCTGACTATGTTCAGATTTCTATTCGGCCCACACAGTCAGGCCATTCACTGCTTCCTAAGTGTTGGAGTGGTGATGTTATCTTTCTCCTGCTCCCAGTCCAGTGCAAATGCACCCACATTGTATTTTCTAGTTTCAATCCAAAACATCTGCTTTCTAAACCATTTAAAACCCTCCAGACCTAATGGTCTGCAGCATTTGGTTGCAGTCTAGTAGTGACAAAGAACTCCATTTGGTTGTACTGTCTGGCATACCCAGTGGCTGGTTGTTGCTTTTTAAAATAATCTTGTGGTTGGTCCAACCGTTGAGTCAATGAACTATCACAACCTTTGAAGCTCATGCTTCATTTAACCCTTGCATTTCTCTTTGGGCTTTTGTCTAGGTTAGGTGAAGTATGCTCCCATTGCTGCCCACGGTACTACGAAGCTCTCCTTCTCTTTTTATTTTTTAAAAATATTTAAGATGCAGTGTACAGGAATGTTGCTTTTTTGTTTCTATGAAGTTGAAACATTTCATTTTTTATTGCTGCAAAGTTTCCATGGATCTACAGAGGATCGCAGCACAAAAGAACAACCACCTTGCTTTAATTGCTTTTAAAGTATTTTATGAAGTTTCAAAAATAAAAATGCTAAAATATGAAATACACATTGCTTTAAATGTTGTATCATCAAATGATGGTACCATAAGGGAAAAAAAAAGAAAAACGGCCCATATCAGTGTCAAAGGAATGAATGTGCAAAGGCTGTGAGTGTGGTGTGTGTGTGTGTGTGCGTGTATCTGTGAAGGCATTTGTGTGTGCAAATATCTAGGAAAGCAAAGGGAAAGCACAGGGACTAGTAAGAAAGGTACAGTCCCTAAAAAGAAAAGCAAGGCATTGGTAGACTGTTCCAAATAGAAGGTAGTCAATGAGATTTCCCTTCACTGGGTGAATGGGAAAGCAACAAGCAGGGAAATGACAGATTAGACTTCTGGTGATTGTATTCCAGATTGGAGCCCAATCCTGCCTCATTGCAATCAGACTAGAACACCTGAAGTTGGCTTAAGAAACAGCCAGGAGCAGCCTGGGAGACCATAGCTTAGGCTGCAGTGCAGAACTGTCCTGAATTTCACAAATCATTATAATGCCTTCAGCTTAAGCAGAAGCTGTTACAAGGGATAAGTCAGTCTCTCCTTCTTAGGTTGACATATAGAGATCAA
Organism: Protobothrops mucrosquamatus; assembly: GCF_001527695.2. NCBI lineage: Eukaryota > Metazoa > Chordata > Lepidosauria > Squamata > Viperidae > Protobothrops > Protobothrops mucrosquamatus. The sequence goes on along the minus strand of NW_015387776.1, from coordinate 272,059 downwards.
GACACATATTTTAGCAGTATTTATTGCAACGGGAAAATGAAATAGTTTTTAAATTTATGATACAGCATTTCCCTTTATAGATTTGTACTCGGGATTGATTTGAACTGGTTCAGCATTCATTATTACATTTCATTTATTCAGCCATTTGATAACATTCAACTTCAGCTAGATATTGAAAGCAGAAACAATGTTCATAAATGACAATATCAGTCAGCATGAGAATTTTACATCAGGATAATGGTGACGGGAGCTTAGTAAGTACTAAGTAGTCTGACTCTGTAAGAAAAACGCAACTGGAATACTCAAATTGTTCCAGAAATCAGAAGGTCAGATTTGTGTTATTCAACTGCAGTCCAGTAGGAGTAAACCAAAAGAGATCAAGAGAGGAACAAAGAGATGATTAAATGCTTGAAAGGCTATTACAGAAACTATCAAGAAAATTTATTTTCACTTGCTTGAGAAAATAAGATTGAAGCTAGCAGGTAAAGCAATCCTTAGGTCAGAAAACACCACATAGAAACAGATACACTTGAAATTATTGATAAGCCTGAAAAGTAAGCATAAAAGACAATACAGTTATATAAGAATAAAATTAATATAATAACAGGGATACAAATAACAATGCAGATTGCCAAGATTAGTGCTAATCTAAGTTAACAAATAGAACAAATAGAGGCACCAAATTGGGCAACCTGGAAAGAAACATCAGAATCGTGGTTGGATCAAAGAAGTGACAGATAAGTGCTGTGCTCTCTACCAGGGTAGGTTTTTTTTAGCGTAGGATAGATAAATGTCTTCTAAGATTACCTAAAAAGAGAACAACAAAGGAGCAAGTGACCTAGGGATTCCACAGAGCTGTCCCCATAACCAGGGGTCTTCAAACCGGGTTCTTTTATGACTCATGGACTTCAGCTCCCAGAATTCCTCAGCCAGCATGCCTGGCTGAGGAATTCCGGGAGTTGAAGTCCATGAGTCATAAAAGGGTCCAGTTTGAAGACCCATTGCCATAAGCACATATATATTGCTGAAGGGGGAGAAGCTAGCAGTATTCTAAGTATTAAAAGCATTAAAGACACCTCCCAGTTAGTATGAGTTTATTCCTCTTCAAATTTCCTAAAGTATCAGTTGGGTGGCCATTATGCCAGAATGCAATAGCAGCAGATGACAATGAGCAATCAATTTAATTTAAAAGGGGAAAGGAAGTATAGTATTGGGGAAATTAACTTCTTACTTTATTCAGCTTAATTTACTTGTCAATTGATTTTTTTTTGAAAGGTGCATTTTAGGAGATAATTCATTTTAAACCTGAGAAATTGATTTTTTTTTTCAAAGACGGAGATCCACTTATATTAAAGATGAGATATTTAATTAACACAATTTAATTGAGTAGTTTTGGAAGGCAAAGGAAGAACTAGTCAAGCCTTATTTTAACAGACTATTTGGTGGATGGAGGTGGGGAGATCTGTTATATCAGTTAAATATAGAAGGATATTATTGTAGCAATTTATATATTTTTCCCAATAGCATAAAATTAAGATAACATTAATATATAACTGTCTCATATGGGTTGCTTCAAACTTGTCCATTATTTGCAGTAGCAATAGGTAGGGTTGACTATCTAGGAAATTTCCTCCATTGCATATGACGTTTGTTAAATCAAAGTTTCACTGTGTTTAATTCATTTCATTTTTAAATCCACTTTTGTGTCCTGGCCTTAGCATCTTTTTTTGGTATGCCAGCCATGGCTCACCATTCAAAATTTCCAGTGCCCCCCCAAAAGATTTTGTGGCCTTACTGGAGATTGACAGCAGCAGGAAAAGGTCTATTCAATAAATAACATTCTTGGTCCCACTCAGTTGCTAGGGAATGCAGAACAACCAATTGGAAATAAATGTTTCAAGACTCCAAAGAAATGTTAATTCACAGTTGTTACTTTCTTGGTATTCTGCCATGTCATTGCTATTCTATCCCGGATCACTGTGGATTTTTCTAACTGTCAGAAGAGAGAACAAATGATCTCTGAGGCTTCTTCCAATTCTGGAATTCTAGGAAAATAAGTCACTTAAATACTCAACATTTCTCAGAATGGCATAGAACTGGGAAGGGGTAGCTTGTTAACATGTTAATGTTTCACAGATTATATTTCTATAATGGTATATGGGAAAGGCCTTGAGAGACAGGGCGAAGAGGTGGTGACCAGGGAACAGTCGGATAATAGACAGGATAGCCCACAGGCAGGGCAAGAGGCTCAGAAAGGACCCTTTTTCAGGCTGTGAAGGAGATGGCAGGAGAATTGTACTTTCAAACCTGCAACATTCTATTAATGTAGCTTTATAGTAAAGTAGAATTAGCTTATCTGGTTGTGTTTCCTGTCTGGCCTACCCAGCAAAGCTGACAATTACAAAATAGCCTTGGTTAGGATTACTGTTTCAGTTATGAATCACATCATGGTTTGCTAGCCAATATATTGTTAAGTCCTCCTTAGAGGCTAGCACCTTGGCCGGTATCCTTTTAAACTGCAGAATATCACATGTCAGTTAGTTAAAGGAGGCCCAGGAGGACAGCACAGAAAGCAGAATCCAGCAGGCAGCTATTTAAGAACTGGGGTTGTTTCCTCCTGGAAGACCAATTCTCACCAAGGGGTTTCTGAATGTAGATTGACAATCTGTGTACTACGCATTTGGGAATTGGGGCACCTAAATTTAGGTTTCTTTCTCTTGCATAACAAACTGGATTTGTCACATGTGGTGTTCAGGAGTTACAGCAATGTTGCCAGTTCTTGAGTACTTCCCACCTCATTCCCACTTTTTATACTTTCATGCTTTCATACTTTTCATACATATAAATGAACCCCCCCAAAAAACCCTTAGTAGCCTTCTCTAACTAAGAGAAGTTAGTTATCACTCAGTCCCACTGAAAACAATGGGACTTAAATTCCTTTTAGCATTTTAACTTCCTGCACAAGGTACAGTAATTAATTCAGCAATGGAATGGGATATCCTACTGTCAATTTCATTGTTTTCAAGTTTTTATTTTTAATAAGGGCAGACTGTGCCTTGCAGTCCCAACTAGATGAAAGCAGAACAGTGGGCTTTCTTGCACCACACTGTTTTTAATGCATAACCTTACCTAGAATCACACATCTAAAATAGCTGGATCAAGTTGACATTTGTGAACTGAATGCAAACATCAATCATTATTTACCCTTTCACCTTGGGAGGGTGTGAATAATAGTTTTTGAAACATCTCATTATTGCAGATTTAGTGTAATTCAACTCAAAGTCAGAAGATGTGGAGGGTAAAGGACAATGATGGAATCAGGAAGTGGCCTTGTGGATTACAAGGTTGTTACATCATAACCTCTCCAGGAACGGGATGCCCAAAGGGATTACTTGACTATTTCAACACTCACCTTCCCTGTAGCTCAATTGATTTTTCTGAGTGCTTTTAATTCTTTGTTCACATATCATCTTTAAACCCTTGAACACAAGGTCAGAATTTGTTAGGTAGGCGTTGCCACATAGCAGAGCTCTAACGTTTTATGAATACTGCTAAAATGCAAGCAACTAATTACTAATGTAGGATTATAGAAGCATTCTGAAGATGGTTCCCTGCAAACAGTGAATTTACCAGGTGACATATATTGGAAGCCATTGGAGATGGCATTTCTTTTTAGAGACATTTAAGATAATTACCATACTTGGACAATAAAGTGATACCAGAAGCAGATCTTCTTTTGATAGGGTTTGATAGGATAGAGCAATTACAATTTTCCCCAGAATGCCTTAGACATAGCACCAAAGAGATTTATGTGTTAAGGGCAAGTACACATTCTGAGGATATTGTTAGAGCTACATTTTTTCTTTTCTTTTTTTTTGTTAAATTTATACCTCACATTTCCTCCAGAAGCTCAAGATGATTTATTTCATGTTTCTCCATTCCTAACTTTTTTCTTAACAGCAATCATTTGAAAGTCAGTTCAAGTGACTGAAAAAGCATACAAGTTTAAAAGTCACCTTTTGAGCTTAGGGTTAAGGAGGGATTTGAACTTGAATCTCCCTGGTTCTAACCTATCATTCCTGCCATGGCAGGCTTCTTAATTATTTTTAAGCAATATTTTCTTGGATCAGCAAGTGTGACTACTATCAGAAACTAACTTGAAAGATTTTCTGCTCACTAGAGAAGGAAGTTAGCCATAAAGAACAGGTATCAAGGCTGGGCTTATTAATGTCCCCATCTCTATCACCTTCTCAACACTAATGGACACAAGCCACCATGAATTATGGTAGAAGAAAAACAATAGTCAGCAACTGATGTTACATCTTATGAACCAGTGAAATACCTTTGGTAATTTCTTCACTTGCCAAGCAAAGGATTTCAATTTATCAATCAAAATGCAAGAGCCAATTTATGCTGTTTCAGCTAGGATAGGTTTGTAAGATCAGGCTGCCTAAAACTGCCACCCAAGACAGTTCAAGTACATGTTGATCTAAACAACCGCCCACGTTAGGTATATATAGTACAAGGAAAGATCACAGTCATCTACATGCACCATGAATTTTCAGTCAAAATGACACAAGCGCAAACACAACAGACTTCAGCTCAGAGTCCCAAGTTTGAATGCCATAAGAAAATATATTCTGCTGTCCACAGAGGTTTATGGCTCTGTTCTTTTAACCTGCAGTGAGTGAAGGCTTATATAATATGTTTCCAAACAAACACTTCTTCAATCAATGATCCATAGCTGAAGCCAACTAAATATAAATTGATGTACGGAAAGTTGCTTAAGTTCTGGTCTTTGTTGATACAAAAGGATTTTAACTGAACATGATAGTTTGTTCTAGTACCATTTTGCTCAGAAAACTTTTTAATTACAGGCAACCGAATGCTCAAAAAAAGATCTGCAACAGTAGCCTTGGTTGCAGAGAAAACAGATGCAGACAATATAGACCCTTTGTAGATGCAAAGTCCCAATCAATAGTAAGAATGCATTCATGAGCACATAGATTAGTTTTGGATAAATCAACAGAAATCAAGACAGTGGACATGACCCTCCTATTCCCTATCCCAGATATCTTTTTTGAATTGGACAAGTATCAATGGGAACAATACTGTTGAATGCCCATCAGAGTGACAACAGATCCCAAGATCCTTCTCTGGATTTTTTTTATGATCCAAATTCAATTTGGACCACTGTAGCTATCATTGGCCATTGTTTGTGCCACTACAACTATCATTTTGATATAGTGGAAGAGGAGTAGTAGACGAGAAAGGGTCAGTGTACTACTTACTGCAAGTATTTGGAATGAAGAATGATGTTGTAAAATAACTAAAGCAAGTAAAAAGTATTGGTAATCGAAGAGTAATCATAATGCTTCCAATAGCATATCACTTTCTTTTCAAAGGAAAGCAAAACTTTCTGGCAATAATTGTTCAGAGAAAATTTCTTTGTTAGTAGGGAATATTGTTAATATTTCAATATGCATTGGACGTTGACTGTCTAATGTGACCTGTCTCCTTAAGTTACAAATACTTATAAATGTGAGAATTTCATTCTATGCACATATTTCTCATTCAAAATCCATTGGCATTTGAGTGCTTTTGCACTGATGAATCAGTACTTGGCATTCACAGAGACAGAATTCAATAATTTATGCCTGTTTTATTGTAACCTGACAGATCCCATAAGAGGGAGTAAATAGTTGGCTGGAGTTTTTGAAGAAGATTATGCAACCTGGAGGAACTCTTCAAGAGTGAAAATCTGAATTCAGGAACTTGTGATAGGAAATAAATATTTAGATCTGGGGTTGTTTTTTTTCAAGTGCTGCCTGTTCCAATTACATTATCTGTAGCAGAGAAGAAACCCTGTGAATATATAGAGTATTTTGCAAAAAATGACATATAATTTTGCAAAACACACATCTATATATGCACCATAAAAGTGTTTATCACAAGTCTATATAATCTGAGCATTAATATTTATGACAGCAAACATGTAGGTTTTCCAAGCTTTAAAACAGTCTAAGGATTAATATTTATTTTTGAAATATGCTTCATTTTGGGTCAGCTCATGGTACATTTGTTAGAAAATTGCAGTTTTTAAAGTAGACTTACTCAGTGAAAATAGATGTCTTGGCAACTGTTCATTATCATTTTTCAATAAGGATCAACCAGCTTGTTAATATTGCAGATTAGGAATGCTACCTACTTGATCCCATATGTCAAAGCAAAATCACTGTTTAACCTTTAAATGATATAAATAGCTGATCTATCTGTTTATTCCCTTTATATAGTTCATTTACTTTGTTTATGTATTTGTCTTCCAAACTATTATTTTTGTAATAGACATTTACAATATCTATATTGTACAATACAATACTAATATTATTGTATTGTCTACCTCTATTAGATATGCTGAGAGCTAAGAAATAAAATGGAGGCATTTATAGTACATGAAGTATACTGTAGTCACTTAATTGGGAAATAACTGCACATCCAGTATGAATCAAAAAAAAGGACACATAAATAATTATAGTTTCCAGATCTCTTACATATTTCTACTTGGAATGTATGACACAAAAGCACTGTGATTTGGAACCAACCATTCCCATCTGAGATGGTCTCCCTTGCTTGTTGTTAAATAACTATCAGCTGCCTCTATCTGGGTTGAAGTGATGAGATCGAGGTGAAAGCCTTGTCCAATATAAATCCATTTCTTAATAAATATGTAAACATATCAATGCAATTTTCTTGTAAAAATAGAAAATTTGCCATTTCCTTTTAGGTATGTTCCTGATCATTTTTGATGGTGTCTCATTGAGGTGAGAGAAAGAATTTCAACCTTTGCCATTACTGATATACTAACATACTTTCCCCTAACCTTCTTAATGACCCAAGAAAGAAAATAGCCTTTATATTTGATATTTTTTTTTCATGGAAGTAAATAGCTAACATGAACAGATCTGCAAGAGAGGCATTTCCCTCTCCAAGAGAAATCAGACACTTACCCCATCCCATTGCCATCACTTAATAAATAAAAAGGACCAAGTAAAAAATAAAATAAAAGTTTAAGGTTGCATTTTATTTTGGCCTAAGATGATGAACTGTAAGGGCAGGTAATAGTTGGACCAAAGACCATGGGAAAAACACATCAGCTATACAGTCAAGAGTTATAAAGAAACAATTCCAAAAGAAATTAAATAAGTGATACAAAATGCAGTCCCATTCAGAATCAGCTGAAGATCTACCCTTTACCCAGTGCATAATTAACATCTGAATTTCATTTCTATAATGCAAGTTATGATGATATTTAAAAAGTGACTGGACAAATATCTGTCTGATAAGATTATGAGAACTATGAATAGTGATGATTGTATGCTGTTTCTTAAATCAAGGCAGTGTCCTGCTTATGAACTTCCTGGCCATTGTTTGACATAGAATGCTGGACTGGAGAAGGGAAGGAAATTATAGAATAATCTGTTGTGATAAACTGGCATCCAAGTGCTGTGAAGATGTCATTTTACATTTAGAACATAATCCTATCACTCTGTCTTCTTCAGAAGCAATTCCCACTGAGTTTAGGAACACTAGTCTACAGCAGGGATGTCCAACCTTGGCAACTTTAAGATTTCTGGACTTCAGCTCCCAGAATTCTCCAACCAGGTATGTTGAAGTTGAAGTCCACAAGTCTTAAAGTTGCCAAGGTTGGATATCCCTAGTCTACATTTATCAGTTTTCCAAAAGATTAACATCCTCTAGAAGTGTGTGGGCTTACTCTTACTTGCATGACCACCATTGAGAATTCTAGAATTTGAAGTCCATATAGCTGGAGAATGCCAAGCTTGGAGAAGCCTAAATCAGCTTCTCACCATCTACTTTTCCCATTTACATCTCAACATGGATCAAATATGCTCTATTTTTCCTGCCATGTCTCCATGATATTATCATCATTTCATTCCCAGCCCAAGAGTGAAACAGGCTGAATGCATCCTCAGCTAAACTAATACTTCACCCTTACACTGACAGCATCCAAGGGCATCAATTAAGCTTTGTCACCCATTATCTTGCAGGGAAGTCAGGCAATTAACCTAAGAAGAAATACAGTAGAAGCATGATAGAGATCAGTAATGGGGAGAGCAAATATTATTCTGTTATAATTCTCTGTTGACTCATGTATGCAAGGATTGTTCTTCAGCTCAGCAATGGTAAAAGGCCCATGTGGCCCACAGATCACATGGCATAAAATTATCTGCAAAAACAATTCAAAATGATCTGATGGGGTTTAGTTAATTAATAACAGAAATTTCTACACAGCATTTTAAATTTGGAGTTATTGTTTGACTGAATTGTTTTCCTTCTGAAAACTACTGCTTCTTTCTTCTAAGAAAATGGAAAGATAATTTATAACTGGCACCAGTGGGGAACAAATCATGATTCAATTCCTGTCCGGAAAGTGGGGGGGGGGGGAAAGTTGCCAGTTCATAGACAGAAAGTTGTTTCATTTTGTAAGGCTGAGATTAGTTAAGGTGCTGGAAATATGTGATATCCCTTGCAAATACTTTGCCAGGCAAAAGTCATGCATTCTGGAGTGTAATGTCAATGTAATAAGCATTTACATAGCCATTCCAGGCACAACGAAGTGCTACAATAATGAAGTTTGCTTGTTTGAGATAGATCTTGGTTTCATTGTCATATAGTCTCATAAAACCAGCGTTCTGGAAAACTGAAGTAAGATTCTGAAACAACTTTACTAGAGAAAATAGAAAATCAGCTATAGCTATTTATCTTTTCAAACAGACGTGAGCAGGATTTACCAACATTTCGGATGCTCTGTGAAACAATGGACGATTTAGCTACTAATACGATTTTAATTATAATATCTTCAATTCACATGAAGGAGGGAAAGGAGAACGGGAATGCTACTGCTGATCATCTGCATTTTTCCAGTGTTTCAGAACAATTTACTGAATTAAAAAAAATTAGAAGGATTGTGTTAAAACAGACCAAAAGGCTTATTTAGTTCAGGAAGATGTGAGTCTAAGCAGCACTTCCATTTCCAATAAATGGCATTTAAAGCAAAGTTCCCCACCTTTCCAGCTTTGTGGACTGGCGGGAGGGGGGGAGAGGGGATAGTTCCATGTGAGCGGTGGGCAAGTATGTGCGTGCACACTCTATTTGCTATCCATGGAGAGAGAAAGAGGGAAAGATTCTAGAACCAACATGGATTTAAATTTTATCTCATTTATTGTTGAGGCAACTTTATCGGTAAATTGTGGGAAAGCTGTTAATGCAACATATTCTGATTTCACTGAAGTATTAGATAATATTCCCCATGAATTTCTGAAAGCAAGTTAGTTAAATATTGGTTGAATAATATAACAAATATATGTGTTGTATCTAGAAAGGGCATATAAAAGATACCTGCTGAAACTGGACTGAGATTACCACAAGGTTTAATCCTGGGCTGTGTAATACCATTTTTAGTAATAATTTGGATGAAAAAGTAGAGGGAATGTTTACAAATGTGAGGAGGTTACAGAATTTCAAGATCATAGTGTTGTTCAAGATCAAAAATGTTGGAGTTTTCGAGATGAAAGAATAATTCAGATTGAGTGATCATTTAAAGAATTGTGACAAGGAAGTGAAATAAATTGGTTGGATACTTAAAACTCTGAAAAAGGTATAAAATCAAAATTTTGATGAGAAATAAATTAAATTTATCAGAATAAATGCAAAGATTTTCACTGAAGAAACCAAAATCAAATGTACATGGAATAGAGTGGCAGTTATCTGACTTGGTAACACTATTTATGAAAAGGTTTTGGAATTGTATTGATTGAGAACAGAACATAAACCAGCTGTGTGATATAGTGGTGCAAAATATGAGTGCAGTTTAAGTTGCATCAACACAATTAAAGATTCTAAATCATTAAAAGTAATTCTGTGTTGAGTACTTTGTTAAGTACTATGTTGAGTACTGGATACTGCATTTCAAAAAGGATTTTAAAAATTATCAGAAAATCAGAGAAGAGCAACAAGAATCTTCATGAGACTAGAAATAAGTCCTCTAAAATGAGATGGGAGGAATTGATAATTTATAGTTTTGAGAATACTGAGGAAAAACAACATTCAAAAGAAACTCAAGACTTGTTCACCATCTTTCTGGAGTACATGATAGAATAATGAATTTAAGTTATGGGAAAAGCAAATTCCATCTGAATGTCAGAACAAAAATTAACTTATAGCTATAAAAACAGTTCAAGAAAGGAACCAATTTCCCAGGTATGTTGTGGCCTGCTTTTCACTATACGTGCCCATTTGTTCCAGGTGCTTTTATTTGGATTTATCAACTGAGTCGAAAATTTAAAATTCATCATAAAATTCTTCAAACATTCCTTTTGCAGAGAATTCTGCTCCACACATTTCATGTAACAAGGAGAAGAACTCTCTTTGCATTAGTCCTTAGACAGTGTGGAAGCACAACCAGTTCCTTATAGCTGCATACTGAGCTTTTGTGCACTTCCCTCACCCTAGTAACCCTCATGTTACTAAGTGCAAATACAAGTAAACAAAAAATCAGAACTGCCAAGAACAGGCAATTTCCTCCCAGAGTATTTGTGAGTAGGTAAATATACTTTAGGGTCAAGATGAGTTTCTTAAAGCTTTTGTATTTGATGTGGTTAACTGAATACCTCGCAAGGATTTAATGACTAAGTCAGTTCTGTGTACCTGACCTTCTATAGCAGCATTCCAGAAGAGAAAAGTGCCTCTGAAACAGGCTTTCTCCAAGTGCTAAGACAGAAATAGTTCCTCTGAAGAACGGTCTCTAGCAGGCAAGCTGAGATCATCTGTATCTATTTTGGTTTTCAAATGCTTTTTGCCATTCTTTCCTTGACAAGGGATGTGTGTGTGTACATACATATACATATACATATACTCAAAACCAAAAATAACATTGACCACCAAGAGAAGATTAAAAATATTTAAAAGCATTTAAAACATTTAAAAAACGAGGCAACCAAGCTTTCGTCGGGCACTCCCGACATCATCAGGGTTGAAAAAGGCGGTTAAGGGTGGAACTTATATGCAGCCCTCAAGTGCCTGCATCCGGCTATGTGAACGTGTGATCGGATCACACGTTCACGTAGCCGGATGCAGGCACTTGAGGGCTGCATATAAGTTCCACCCTTAACCGCCTTTTTCAACCCTGATGATGTCGGGAGTGCCCGACGAAAGCTTGGTTGCCTCGTTTTTTAAATGTTTTAAATGCTTTTAATGTTTTAAATGCTTTTAAATATTTTAATCTTCTCTTGGTGGTCAATGTTATTTTTGGTTTTGAGATGAATGCACCCAAGAGTCAAATCTTTACCATTATTACCAGTCATATACATATACATATACATATACATATACATATACATATACATATACATATACATATACATATACATATACATATACATATACATTTATTTATTTATTTATTTTTATTTATATTTAAATTTATATGCCGCCCTTCTCCCCATGGGACTCAGGGCGGCTCACAGCATATTAAAACATTGTACAAAAAAATTTTTTTTCCCCTGCTAAAAACCAATTAAAATCCAAATATTGGTAGCTGTGGCTCTTTAAAATTGTTTAAAAATTGTCCCTATTTAAAACTCACCTTAGGTCAGGCCCGCTTGTTGAAAAAGCCATGTCTTGAGGGCGCGGCGGAAGGTTAAGAGATCCGGAATCGTCCGGATCTCGGGGGGTAGTTCGTTCCNGTCGCCAGCCGACATTGCTTGGCCGACGGCACCCTGAGGAGGCCCGCTCTGTGGGAGCGTACCGGCCTGTGGGAGGAAATCTGCGGCAGAAGGCGGTCTCGGAGATAGCCAGGACCGATGCCATGGAGCGCTTTAAAGGTGGTGACTAGCACCTTAAAGCGTACCCGGAAGGCCACCGGCAGCCAGTGCAGCTCGCGCACATATACATATACATATACATCTACATATACATATACATCATATACATATACATATACATATACATATACATATACATATACATATACATATACATATACATATACATATACATATACATATACATATACATATACATATACATATACATCAACCCTGGTAAATCAGGGTACGCCATGTCGGTCGATCATGTGCCAAAAATTCCCAAGAGATGGTGTCGATACCCTGGTTTACCAGGGTTGCCAGACATATGAACAAAGAAGGATAATCTTGGCACAAGAGAAGCGAGCACTCCGTAAAGCCAGAGCTGCAAATGCTGAAGCAATAGTGTCCACATTTCTCTGTTCAGTATGTGGCAGAACATTCCGTGCTAACATCGGTCTCATCAGCCATCTACAGACACACCGCTGATGGCCCATAATCCATAAGATGTCAAGGTCTTCATCGAAAATCGATGGACGAAGAACACAACACATATACATATACATATACATATACATATACATATACATATACATATACATATACATATACATATACATATACATATACATATACATATACATATACATATACATATACATATACATATACATATACACCCCTCGTCAAGGAAGGAATGGCAAAAGACATTTCATATGCCTTTTGCTATTCCTTCCTTGACAATGGATGTATATGTATCGTGTTTTTAACGATATTATTAACAATGTATATGTATATGTATATGTATATAAAAAAATTAAAATCAAAGACAACTGTGGAAAGCACATTGCTAGAACAAAATCACAGGTATCTTTGCTACCTTCCTTCCCTCCCATTTGAGCCTTTTCCCCAGCAACAACACAGTACAGCAGCCAGCAAGACAAAAATTCAATGTAAAAAAAAAGATGCAAGTGCTCTACATGCTGGCCATTGATAGAAAAAGAAGAAGCCTCCGGGAGAGGGGACTTAACATAGAACAGGCTTAATAAAAGAACATTGATGCATACTAGTAATAGTACAGAGCACAATACAGGTAGTCCTTGACTTACAACAGTTCATTTAGTGACCGTTTGAAGTTACAACAACACTGAAAAAAGTGACCTGTGACCTTTTTTCACACTTATGGCTATTGCAGCATCTCCGATTGGCCACGTGATCAAAATTCAGACACTTGGCAACTGACTTAACCAACGGTTGCAGCGTCCTGGGGTCATGTGATCACCTTTTGGGATTTTCTGACAAGCAAAGTCAATGTAGAAGTCAGATTCACTTAACAACCATGTTACTAACTTAACAACTACCCTGATTCATCTAACAAATGTGCCAAGAAAGGTCGTAAAATGGGAAAAAATTCATTTAAAAATTATCTCGCTTAGCAACAGAAAGTTTGGGCTCAGCTGTGATTGTAAGTTGAGGACTACTTTATAGAGAATAATGGATAATAGAGTAATAGTTAATAGTAATTGAATAGAAATACTATAAAGTATAGTATAAATATTGTCATACAAATAGTAATTGAAAATAATATATTTTAATAGTAATTATCATAGTAGGTGTTATGTCCTGGGCCTGTGATTAACAGAGCAGGTGCAGGAAGCTGCAGAGAGACCCGGGCAGACCATGTGGCTGCCCGGGCCAAACAGGCTGTCTCCAGCCTATTGCGCATGTGCAAAGCGGGAAAATACATTGCATTTATTGGCTGACGCTGTCCCTGCAAAAGGGTATAAAAGAGATTCACGCCATCTTGTGTGTTGTTCTGTTGAGGTTCTGTTGAAGCGTTAATAAAATAACAACTGTTATTACTCCTGCCTCATCTCAATGCCTTACCAATGCACAGAACAGAACAGTAGGAATATAGAGAAAGTAGTAGAATAGAATAGAGGAAGAAGTCACATATCACTTTTATATGTCTGTTTTTACAGAATAAAACATCTCCCCAGCCCTTAAAGGGAGATACAAAAACCACATGCCCAAGAAGGCCAATGGAGCCTAGGAGAAGGTTCATTTTTTAATATAAATAGGGAAATATCCTTAAATTTGTGTGGTTGTGAAGGTGCTTGGTGCCATCCCCTTTTACTTAATCTCTCTTTCTCTCTGTCATGGGCACATGCACACAAGCACAAATATCTTTCCCAAACTTTTCCGCCGTACCAAGTTACTTTTCCTTTTCTTTTGCACCCCCACCCTGGGGTCCTTTTTGATTCCAACATTGCTAATTCAAGGCAGACTTTTCGTGTGACATCAAGCAGATCACAAAATCTGATGCATTTAAATAATGTGCCAGTCAGAAACGTTTGCTACTGGCCTCCTTCTGATTTCAAGCAGATGCATTGAAGTATCCAAATGACTAAAAAAAAAAAAAAAAAAAAAACTAGGGTGGGGTTTGAATGATTTTTGTCTTGATTTAAAATCAACATTTATTTGCATAAAACTAACATCTTTGCTACTTTCATTGCCTTTACATTAAGATCTGCAAACTAAAATTCTGTCCTCCCTTAGTTTTATGGAGTCGGGATCTGTGCGGAAATTTAACGCTCTAGACTATAGGGGCAGAATTCATATTCATCTTTTATATCTTGCAGAGAAATAGATTTACAAATACAGGTAGTCCTTCACTTGCAATCATTTGTTTAGTGACCATTCAGAGTTACAATGGCACAGGAAAAAAGTGACTTATGACTACATCCATTGCAGCATTTAACAACTGCCTTGCTTAGCAGTGGAAATTCTGGTCCCAATTTTTCTGGCCATAAGTTAAGGATTACCTGTATTATTTCTAGACTAGAGTCTAAAGTATGGCTGCATTCTTAGCAGTTCAAAAAGAGAAGCTTAGCAAACAAAAATGTTGTTTTGCCCGCAGGTGATTCTTGCTTGTCCAAAGCAGCGAGATGCATGGCTGTGGTTATCAATATAAGGAACACGGATTAAGCTTCATTTTGAGACATATACGAAGTGAATAATATAAGCATCGAGAGCCCTCTGTCTCTGGCAATTTATATGCACATTCTGATGTTGGGTAAAGGAGGCAGAGTTCATTGTCTGCAAACCCCAAGAGCTATTAATTCCTCTAGTGGTTTTCATGAAAACAAGAACCACTTTGTAACTCATACATATGTAACTACATTTTGAGTAAGCATCTGTCTTTGGGGACATGAAATATATACATGAAATCGATAGGAAACTGAGGCTTCTGTCATAATAAACACAGTTATCCATGAAGGCTATAAATAATGGAGTCTTTCTCCACGTTCATTCTTAAGCTAATTCTCTAATATATGGGAACTGCTGTACACAGCAGAATGCCTTCCTAGCCACCACACTACAGAACTTAGTGTCAGAAAAGCATGGGTTTTTAAGAATCTGGGAGCAATGTTATTTGTGTCACAGGAGGCAAAGAGGATTTTGTCTGCAATGAGATCTGACTGTACTACAGGTCAGTGCTCCACTGAAGTTGATTTAATTATCAGATGACTTGCAGCTACTGAAAACATCTGGGAATCAGTGTCAGCCACCGGTGTGCTCACATGGTTCAGACAGTCCTGCCTTGTGATTAGCAATGGCTCCTGCTACAGTTCAGCATGGTTCAAGAACGTGTTTCAGAGCTTCATCCTGAGTGAATCTTGACCTCAGTTGTCCTGTTTGCAGCATGTTGTTTTAAACTCCCTTGCAGTTCCCTTTGGTGTTATTGTTCATTCTGTGTGATTGTCCGAACATGAATATATATATTAGAGAAGCCTTTGTCTGGTATTTCTATTTTTTTAAATAATTCTGTAAAATCATTTCATGATCTGCTTCACTATGCTAGTACATCAGTAGCACTATTTTCTAGGCATGCGTACTCAAGCCCAGAAGATCCCAGGAGAACCTCAAAGGCATGCATAACCATGATCAGAAGATCCTAGGAGGACCTCAAAGGCATGCATACACATGACCAGAAGATCCCAGGAGAACCTCAAAGCAGCCACATTCAGCCTTCAAAGCAGCTGCAGTCATTTTGTAGTTTCAAGGAGTGGATCTAAAGATGTGCTTTGCTCACTGAGTGAGCTTATACAGTCCAACTATTCTGTATTGTCAAAATGCAAGCCCATACATAGTTCGCCACTAAAAAAAAATATAGCAACACAAAAATCAGAGATGGCCAATGACTAAAGCAACAGTAATGAAAGTACAAACAGGAATACCAATTTCATAGATCCTATCAATGGATTGAAGTCACAATAAGGTACATTTTAGGTGAACCCCATTATGCAAATGGAAGATCAGACACATCCTCAACTTAATTTCCAATGGCTCATCACATTATTTTATATCATTCACAGATTATTTTTAATTTTCAAAGAAAAAACAAGGCTGTTCAAAAAAAGAAAAGAAAAGAAAAAGAAAAAAAATCAAGCCATACCTACTAAGCCAAAGATTGGTTCTGATTACTGCCTACAAGGAGATATAATTGGAACATTCAGTGATCTTGGATTTCCCGAAAGAAGAAAGGAAGAAAAAGATGGGAATTGGGAGGGCTAGTATAGCATAATGCATAAGGTATTTGAACAGGGAGACTCGGGTTCAAATACTTACTTGAATATGGTATTTAGTAGGTTATATTTGACCAATCACTACATCTTACTTCAACCCATCTCTAAAGATTGTTATGAAAATAACATGGACAGGAGAGGATTATATAGCCTTTTTGAGGTTCTAGAAGTGGGATTATCAGTGTAATAAATACCACCATCCAAGTGGTAGCATTATGTTGCCCAACCATGTAGTAGAATTTGGTGTTCAGTTACAATTCAGTAATTGCTGAGTAAACAGTCTAACCAAACTTGGTCAATTTATTTATTTATTAATTTGCATTCTGCCTTTATAATAAATTTTACAAATACCTCAAGGTGGTGAACATATGCCACACATTTTCCTCCTATTTTTCCCATAACAACAACCCTGTGAGTTGAGTTGGCCTGAGAGAAAGAGTGACTGGCCCAAGGTCAGCTAGCTAATTTCATGGCTGTTTTTAGAGGCTTTCCATAGGGCAGCAAAATCATGGCCAGTTGAACACAGTAAAGGTAATTTGAACTGTTGTATCTTAACAGCACCGTTATGGACTATTATGGGGATCACCCTGTATGGGTAGGTGTGTAGAGCTATGTCCTAGCATGAGAAATGTTGAAGAGGTAGTACAAGACATGGCTTTTCCAGCAAGCGGGCCTGACCTAGGGAGGATTTTAGGTAGGGATGATTTTAGAAGTAATTTTAATTGGAAACACAGCCGTTAATATTTGGTTTTTAATTCGGTTTTATTGGGGTTTATATTGTTGTATTTTTGTATTTTTTATTTGTGTATAGTATCTGTTTTTTAAATATGCTGTGAACCGCCCTGAGTCCTATGGGAGAAGGGCNGTATACAAATTAAATTTGAATGAATGAATGAATGAATGAACAAGTATTGGTGAATTGAGATTGGTTAGAAAAAAGTTGGCTTCAATAATTAGATAAAATACACAGAGATTTAACTATTAAACAAAGCAATGTTTTTCCAAACCTTTACCCAGGAACCAGAATAAGAACAACAAATAAAACATTTTCTTTTGGTATTCCTTGCAATATGTCAAAAATAAGCGTTTTTTTCTCTCTGAGCAACCAGTCATTTCAGAAAAGAGTTTATGATCTCTTTCTGTTCGCAATTGCTGATCTGCACATTTAAATACTGACCACGTAGAATCTGTTTACATTTTTTTTTGTTGGGCCAAATATCTCCATTGATCTAATAAGCTTCTGTGCATTCCTCCCTGCAACAGCCTAGATAATGAATTAACTCCCCTTCATCATAAGCCAAATCAATCAGATAAAAGAATGTTATAAGCATTTAGCAACACCAAACAAGATGCCTAAGGCTACAGATACTCCAATGATAGATAAGGATGCATCCTTTGGTAAAACAATCCAGATTCATTCTAATAAATCAAACTGCATTTTAAAAAGTTAAATACCAAATGGCTAAACATCCATTCTCCAGGAAAATAAATGTTTTTCAACTATATCTAACTAAAACATATGACTTTATACATTTTAGAGTGCTTTTTTGTAATCAATTAAATGGTTAATGTTGAACTTCTAACACATATATTTATTTACATAATTATTTCATTTTAATGTCAAATTGTCTTTTGATAACCTCAAGGGGAAAAACTGTAATAAATCCATTCAACAATGCCAGATAGCAGTCTACTCTGCAAATTTGATTTCAGTGAAAATTAATTAAATGAAAGTGAGTGTTTATAATCAACAGCTCTGTATTTAATAATTTCTGCATTCTGTCACATTAGGTTCAGTGACCATTTGTGGAGCGAATCTAGGGGACATATCTAAGGATTCAGGGACATGCATAAGACCCTGGGCTTTGAATTAAACAGTTGAAACCAAATAGTCTTCAGCAGAACCCATATCTTCCCTTCATTTGTACGTACATCCTCCATTCATCTAGTATCCATGTTGCAGAGAAATTTGTAATTCATTTCTTTACCTCTACTTCTTGGATTTTACAGGAAGAAAAATAAATGTAGTTTTCCACCTTGGGTTGTTCAAACCCACAATATGTTTTTGTTCATTTTGTTAATTGCAGGTCTTTGTCCAGTATATAAACAATTGTAGCAGACAGGTTCCCTTCAATGTATTTGTTAGATGGGGTAGGCAGTTAAGGCAAAAGGTTGCATGCAAGGAAGTGGAAAGGACAATTGTCCTAGCAGGAACCTATTAGTATGACAGGTAGTTAAACAAACAAGCAAGCCCTTGTTATAAAGGGTCAAATGCTAGATGAGGAAAAAAACCTCTTCTGGTTACAGTGATTTCCAGATTTCTAATTTTTGAAGCACTTTACTTCATGTGTGCCATTTAGGATTTTATGGCTGATATTATGTTGAAGATTTTTAAGAATATTATACACAAATGCTTCCAGACTGAGTTGAAGAAAATGTGTGGACAGATTCAAACTTAGCAAAATTTAAAAGCCACCTGAAGTCAGAATCAGAATAGAGCTGGAAGGGACCTTCAAGGTCTTCTAGTCCACTCTCTGCACAAGCAGGAGAATCTATACTATTTCAAACAAGTGACTGTCCAGTCTCTTCTTAAAACCTCCAGTGATGAAGCACCCACAACTTCTGAAGGCAAGCTGTTCTACTGGTTAATTGTTCTCACTATTAGGAAGTTTCTCCTTAATTCCAGGTTGCTTCTCTCCTTGATTAGTTTCCATTCATTTAGCATTTTGGTTGAACATTTTGCCATATGGCTATAGTTTGAAGAAAAACATTTAAGATTTCTTACACTTTTAAAAAGTGTATTGCAGTCTATATGTCCACACTTAGGAATTCTTGAAGAGTCTAATAAAATCAGTAGGACTTAAGCATAATTACTTTAAGTCTCATTAATTTCAATGGCTCTGCTATAAGTATAATCAGATCTAGATCAAAAACCAATGTTCCCATCTTAAATTGAAGCCTAAAACAACAAGCATATTATTAATGAAAGCAAAACAATTGATATAGTGAATGGGTAGGCAAGACCCAGCCCCCACACTCATTGCTTGCCAGCTCTTCATATTAGATAGCAAGTTGTTGGTCCAGACATAGTCAATAACTCCTCTAGACAGCTGCTTGCTCTGAGTTATGTGCAAAGTCAGCTTATCCAAACACTTCCCATTCTGCTAGAGGGGGAAAAAAAAGTTCATCTCCTGTAAAAATAACAAAGTTGATGGATGAGAGGTTGGAAATCAGAGAATGTTACAATCTGCCCTCAGTCTCAGATTTAAGGTAGAATTTACAGGAAGCAGGTTTGTCCAAATATCAGAACTGGCAAGATATAACAGCTGTTGTCTGTTCCCTCTAGGACAGGGGTGTCAAACTGTTGGCCCTTGGGCTGGTTGCATCATGCAGAGGCTGTGCCCACCTCAGCTCTGGCAATGTGAAAAAGTCACGATATGTTGTGACAGGTCACATGACGTGACAGGTTTGACACCCATGCTCTAGCTAGGCTAAAGAAAACTTTAGTTAGGAAATGCACTGTTTAAGCCCATTTTATTGTCCTTGGAGATTATTAACACTGGTAATTATGATATGCTTCCTATGGAGACACATTTGGTCGATTTCACCCTACAAAGGATGAAAAGGTTTAAAGTGGTTTTTATGACTTTATATGTAGGTCAAGGGAGGCTTTTGCCTATGGAATGGATTGGGTGGGTGGGTGTGACCTGGATTGCACATCCTCCATCACAAGGAAGGAGAAGGGTGAGTTTTATTCTCAAAGAATTTCTAATAGGGGAGATCCAAATATTTCAATCTTTTTACCCTATAAACTCAATCCTGTTACTCTAAGAGGATTTTTATTTTATCCAAAATATAGTTTATATCAACAGCGGCATTAAGAGAACTGACCCAAAATCCTGTTGAAGGCAGGATTTGAGACTTTGAGTTGGATGTCACTCTCTTGCACTGTTAGATTCATGCAGGTGTGTGAACTGGAAATTTAGATTCTGAGATGAAGTAAGATAATTGGTCCCTAAGAAAAAACTGTAAAGAAGACTCACGTTACTCTTTCGGTTTCGTCTATACCGTCGGAAACTATAACGTCTCCATCTAACTGTACACCGTGTTATCGGACCAAGATTCAGAGTCACCTATACTTCCTCAAATACTTACAGACTCATTACTATCAATATATAGTATTTTACTTACATCCACGAAATACGGTATCTCATTATACTTCTATGGTATTTGGAAGACTCACAGACTCAGTCCATCAAGCTTGCTTTTGCAGGCCAGTTATTCATTTCATGCGGCATACACAGTTTCATAGCTATAACTACCTGATACATATTCTGATCAAGATAAAAACATTTTAGATGCAATTGTATCAGAACTTTGTAGCAGCCAACTGACTATATATTAAACCCGATCACTTTTTTCAGAACACTTTTAACATAATTATTATAGATTGTGGCGATACTTTTACTGCAGTGTACACGAAAGCCGGGAAATAACAAAACATCATTATCTATTTGTGCTTGATACAATGCTTCATTTTTCTAGCAGTGTTTCCGGATGATTGATTGTCCAAGCGATTAAAATCAACATAAGGGCTTCAATGTGCAAATGACAGTTCACATTACCAGTTTACTACCAATAATTATATTTATGTATTTAACACCGCCACCAAAAATAATAATGCTCAGAACACATGAAAAGATACCCTTTCTTGTGAAAGCCACAAGGGATTTGATTACCATATAGAAACTCACAATAGAAAATTTCAAACCAGAGTATTAGGGACAGTGATTAATTACTTACAATATCCTAATTTATTCCATTGAAGGGAGCTCCATTTTGCAATTTATTCCTGCTGTGTGTAGGTAGTACATAAGACAAAAAACTGAAACTAATTTGATTTTTTTTCCTGATGTCTCTTGCTCTTTTTTTAACCCTCTATATGTTTCTTTTTCTCTTGCATTACTACTGAGAGCAAATTACTGAGAATCTTTATTTCAGAGTCTCAATTTCTCGATTTTGATTCAGAATTCACTTAAGGTTTAAGGAAAATTACATCTTAGTATTTTTCTGCCCTGCCCCACCATCATCTCATTGTAGCCATTGATTGATAGCTTCCTTCAAGTCAAGCTTATATATTAGTTGCGAAGTCCTGTCTGACCCATCGCAACCCCATGGACAATGTTCCTCCAGGCCTTCCTGTCCTCTACTATATATATATATATATATATATACATACATACACACACACACACACACACACACACACACACACATACATACATACATACATCCCCCACCCCCGGAATTCCATTTGCCTTCAACCCATTATTTAAATGGCCATTTCCATTTCCATCATGTTCCAAATTCTGATGTTGTGAAGCAGTTTCTTATCTGTCTTGATTAAATGGGAAAGATGCAGTGAGAAAGAGAGAGATAGGGGGAAGAGAAAATGAACAGTATGGGTAGGGGCTGACCACCACAAGTTGGAAAACACACCCACTATGAATAAACCTTTTCCCCTTTCTCACAAACTCTCTTAAACATCTTTTCTCTGGGCCTGTAATGGGAGCCACCCTATCCACACACAGTATTTGAATGAGTTCAGGTCTTTGTTGCTAATCAGATTTTAATTCTGCACATAAGGGGACAAGAAGGATAGCATTAAACTCAGTAACAGTCCACACATTGATAATGGCCTCCGTCCCTCATGTACTGTTACATAGCCTCAAGATCTCCAGTATCAGTTCCTCTCAGAGTAAGCAATTAGCGGCCTCCTAGAGGTTGCTGAATGACAATTCCCAGCAGCCATAGCTGACATGGCCAATTATGAGGGATGCTGGAAGTTGTCACTCAGCAGCTTTTGGAGCTCCAGAAGGAGAGCCTTCTTTATTCATGCATTCGCAAATATTCAGAGGCTTATCAGGAAACTGTCTGATTCGGAAGAATTGAATGAAGAAGCACAAACTCCAGAAGCTTCCCAGTTTCAGATGATGGTGAGGGAAGTTCCCAGGTTTGAGCTACGAAAAGATTCTGGGTCTCATCAGAAGGCTGCACAGGGATGAATGCCATCTTCAGACAAATGATGAGCCACTGCTGGTCAATCACTAAGCTTATGTGGAAGGAGCTGGAATGGAGAAGTTGAAAAATGCTAAAGTATTCATCTATTGCAATCTTAGAATACCCCGTAACAAAGAATTTTGTATGCAGACTTTGGGTCAAAGAAGGCTCATTTCTGGAATCAAAAGACATACATTCTTCTTCTGAAGTTCCTGTTATCTCCTTTCCTTGGTACTTGAAGTTTTAGTCTGGTTTATGGCTTGCATTGCTGATTTATGTTTCAGCTTTTTCACTTGGTCTGTTACTGAAATCTGCTGTCTTTGACCTGTGCCTTTTTTTATTGACTACCAAAGCCTGGTTCTGCTTCCTGACTGTAAAATTCTGGCAGAGACGTTCAGCCTTACAGCAGCATATTGGCTTTCTCTGGTTTGTTCTTTATAAATCACCTCAGGCATTCAGTAAACAACAATTATTTAGTTTATTCAGAATAGCAGAAATACATAAACTGCTTGCAGGCCTTAAATTGTTTGTCTAAGTAAAAGGCCACATTTTTAGGTAACCTTTGCTTATTTTCTCTCTGCTTCTTCCTTGCTCTAAAATATTGCCAGCTCATTCTGTTGCACATTAATTAGAATCACATCCCATCACTCCATTTATTGGCCCTGAGATCTCACTACTTCTGATTATGCTTCTTCATCGTATTAAAACATGTTTTCATTTGCCTCTTTGTAGGAACCGTCAGCAAAATCTAAGGGTTTGTAAATCCATTGGAAAGCACATCTATAGTGAAGGGTGGAAAAGGTTCAAATACAAAAGCAGTGAAGGCTCTTTAATCTGGACCTGCCAATCTGAGGGTGTGCAGAGATTGCGAAGATTGGGATGCTCAACCTCTGAACAACCAGTCAGGAGCAAGAAAATTCCCTCAGGAAAAGAGGAAAGAGGAAGTTACACTTTTACTTTGTTTATTTGCCTTTCATCATAGGAGAAGATACCTGTGGTACTGAGGAAATTGGCTTTAACCAGATAAGGAACTACTCCAAAACTAAAAATTGGTTGGCAAATCAGAAGAAAATAACCATCTAGAATGTGGGGGAATATAATCTGGATTCCCGGGAGGGAGGGATTGCTTTCCAGAGAAGCAAAAGACAATGAGGTTTGTGTGGGAGGAAGAGAGTTAGGACAGTTCCTCCCTAGAAGTTCTAGGAGTATATGTTTAATGGTGCAAGCAATCTGCTTTAGTTTGGCAAAAATTCTGTTTGTAGGTGAGAAACAATAAATGAAACTGCTTAGTAGAACTTCAATGGGCCTTTCTTGGTTTTTGGAGCCTGACAAGGAAATGTTGAAGTTGGATGGTTCTTTTCCTGAGTTGTTTTATGGATTGGTTTGAATTATCCCAAGGTCCCTTCCAACTTTATTATTATTACTAGCTGTACCCAGCCACGCGTTGCTGTGGCTCAGCCTGGTAAAAGCATGTGTTGCCTTTATGTCCAACAGATGGCGCTGTTTTTCAAAAAAACATGTTTTTACCTGTCACAGGTGTGACATCTATATAATATAGGTATATAAAAACACGCGCGTATTCGAATGCAATGTTGTGGCAAAATTTCAAAGCAATCAGTGAAGAACTTTCGGAGATTTAAGATTTTGAACAAACGAACATTTACATTTTTATTTATATAGATTGTTATTATATATCTTCCGAGTCCTGAACTACCTCCAAATGTTATTTCGTTGCTCTGGACGTATTAAAAAATGTTTCAATCTCTTATGTCTAGGTATTCTTGAATATTCCCAATGATGTCATTTTCCTTAGTTTTGACACAATTTCATTATATATTAATATGCACTGTAAGTAGTATGGCCCTTTTCTTTGAGGATATTAATTCTCAAGACTATGCAATGCAATGGCTGGATTTACATTATGTGCTACACGATGGTTGAATTAGGCATAGTGACTGAGTTTACACATCAAGGTAAACCATAAATTAGGGTTTGGAAACCATATTGAGTAAATCAGTGTGATTTATAAACCCTAATTTATGGTTTACCTTGATGTGTAAATCAATGAGGCAAGTTAAAACCAAGCGATCAACATTATTGGTTACAATGGTACACAATTCCAATACTCTGGGAAAAAGCAATGATCAGTTGAAATATAAATTGCAATCTTTTAGCTACAAATAGAAAGCTTCAGTTTGTGAAATCAGCTGAGCTAAACCAATGACAATTTCTTATGCAAAAGTTAAACTTTTGCAAAGAGGAACGAAACAATTTGTGTTGGAGTTGAGTTTTAATTTAATTAATCTTTCCAGTATTAGATTATACAGCTGTCTGACTGAAATCATTACCATTTTTAAAAATCAAATCATTCAAGAGCTTTTATTTAGCACAATATCAAACAGTAATAAGAAAATGTAACTAGTGTCATTTTGATATTTGTTATGTATTAATATAGAGATAAGATTTATTTTCCAATCTGAAGAACAAACTAGGGAAATAGGGAGGGAGGGATAATTGAGGAAAACAAGTTCTGATATATCTAGGAATTCTGGGAATTGAGAACTGTTACCGCTTTCATCATATTAAGAAAAAAATTTTCTCAGGTAGATTGCTGCGTTTGGGCCAAAATCTGGTCTCAAGCACTTAGAAAGAAAGAATAGTGGTTCTGTCAAAACCTCTAAATCTCTCAGACTATGTATCATTAATTTACATAAATTTGGCATGATAAATAGGCAAAAACTATTAACTGTGCCTAGATACTCTCCAGGTCACCTCAGTGGTAAGAATGAAGTTTTAGGGTAAAATTTGCATTTTAGTGAGGTGGGAATTTTCTTTGAACGCTGTATTTTAAAAGTCAAATAGCGATAATTCTATACCATTTTGGGGAGAAATGGGGGTGGATGGGAGACATAACAAAAATATTGCTCTAAGGTCCCTGGGAGATTTTTTGCCAGCTGACAGATGAAAGATAAATATATATATGTGTCAGAGTAAACTTGGCACAGCAGAGATTTCCCTGATAAAGATAACTTCAGAACATGATGGGAACTAGTTTCAACCTTGAGGATTTCATAAGAAATTTTGCACCCTGTGGGGCTCATTCTAATACTTTTAAAATCTAAAAGGAACTTCATTCCCAGGTCTTTTTCTCCTTTGCCAGATGAGGTTAGCTGGTAGATATTCTGGGAGACAGGCAGTCCTTTAAGTAACCAGGCTGTGCCATGTTTATAATTAAACAGTAAAAAGGAGGAGAAAAGAGAATATATATATCAAAGTGCCTATAAATATGAAGTTTCCACTTATGCTGGTCTATGACCACAATAAAATTTGATTGGATTTGAGGTTTCAGCTATTAAGAATGATCACTTCTTTTTAGCCAGACTACATACTATGCAAAACATACAGAGTCAGACTAAATATTATACAAAACATACTTCTGAGAAAGATACTTAAGGCTCTCCTTTGAAGAAGAAAAACAACAACTGTATGGAGTCTCAGATAAAAAAAAATACATATTTTTAAAACCGGGATCATACTATTTCTTTGTTCTCTAGATATATCCCATCTAACTTTGAAGACAATCTTTGTAGTTCAGGATGTATTTGGCTGTCAGAAGGTTTATTTTCTACCTCTTTCTTCCAAGAGAAAGAAACAAATCAAAGTATCTGCTCTTCCTTCAGAACTGAACAGGGCCAGTCCAGCCATTTTTTAAAAATTAGAGTGTTAGTTTAATTTGATTCACTTACCGCAATTTACTTCAAAGTTTACTTGATGCTAAAATGAACAGAGGGAAATGAGATTTGACTTTTAATAAGGTTTATATAGAGAAACTTTTAGTGAATTTTGCCTTTTTCTAATTAGTGAAATTTGTGCCTTAGTCATCTCCTGATTTGCTGGTCTACCCACTACTTCAAACCTAGAATTACCTGGAATTTAAGAAACCTTTTCTGGAAAATAACTTCAATGCATCTTAAACAATGAAGTATTTAGTGAGTGGAATCAAGAGGAGAAACCTAAAAATCATTTAAAACAGTAATTATTTTGGTGGTCTGCTTGGGAATAGCTTTGATTTCATCTTTGATTGTTACTAATTAATACTGAAGAGTCAATTAAGCTTTATTCTAAATTATAATCTTGATTCTGCTTTTTTATTAGAAAAAACTTAAAACTTAATCCTATCTGAAAGACAGCCATCTGAGGACAAGATGTACATTGTGTTGCCAGTACTCCATGTTCTGTTCTTCATTTTTAAAGGGCAGGGCTAGAACTAAATGGCAAACCCAACTTTCATTAATGTAAAGTATCATTAGCTGATTCACTTTCAGCTTTGGATTTATGATTATCTGCTGAAACCTGTGTCATGTATTTTGTTTCATTTTTACTGGCCCTTGTTTCAATTTTGCTAACAATAGCTAGTGGCAATTTACAGCTTTTGTTCAGATTTAATCTAAATCATCTGTTATCTTTTTCTTCCTTTCCATTTTGTCCCAGAATAAACAAAAAGAACTCTGGGCTTCCATTATATATAAAATATCAAATGGAATTCAGGTTTGGTTGCCTTGATTTGTACCACATGGAGAATAATGGCACAGTATGTTACCTCTTAGGACAGAACATTTGAGGGTGTGGATGACTTTTAAATATAAGCCTTGATCAACATTTTGCACCATTAATCAGAACAGTTCATCCTCCTTCAGGATAAATGCAAAGTTTATTGCATAGCAATTCAACTGTATCCTGGGTTGAAGAGAACATTTCTTTCCCCTTAGGCTCCCAGCTTTTAAAGACATATGATAATTATGTTTTTACAGCAGGGATCTCCATAACACTCATCAGATGAATGCTTTGCATGATGACTTTCATTAACCTCTAAGAAGGAAAACAAATATAGGCCATTAGAATATATGCATATGTGTTCTAGGAAGGCGAACTAAAAAAACAACACTGCAAACCAAAATACTCAATGTAAAGATTCTGAGGAAAAGACATCTAGAAAGGTTGACCTGGTGAAGTCATAAATTGATATATACTTCCAGACAATTGGCTGCTCTAAGTCTTCTGATGTCAGAATGGGAATGAAGCAGGGCTTGAGTAGACAATTCTGATGTTTAGAGATGGGCAAGTTAATTTCTGTATGCAATATGTGCAGAATCAGTGAGAAGGTTTCCAAGCTAACAGATAGCACTGAATGACAGACTCATCTCAGCCTGAAACTAAATATATTGTCCTCTCTTCTCAGTTTCTTGCTGATAAAGTAAAGAAAGTAAATTGCAGATTTTTATTTGCCCACCGGGTTGGCATATCTTCTGTATTTTGGCTCTTTGACCCAGTTACCATGTTGAGAAAGTAGCACCTGGAAGCAGAACAGCCTGAAAGCTTCTGAAAATTGCCTGGACTATTCTAGCCAACACAGGGGAATGAAACATAGCCAATTTGCAGTGGTATTTGCTGTTTGCAAAAGGAACTCCCCCATTTGCCAAAAACTTTGCTATTATAGAAGGAAGCGGCTAAGATCTAGGCAATCGTCATTGCTCAGTGAGAGCACCAGCTAATCAGCAGGACCTCCCTTTGGTCCACAAGTAGATCTAAAGGTATGTCTGGTAATGCCTTATCAGCTACAGCAGTGTTTTCCAACCTTGGTAACTTTAAGATATGTGAGAATTGGGAGTTGAAGTCCACATATCTTCAAGCTGCCAAGGCTGGGAAGCACTGACCTTGAGGAGTTTAGACTCTGTTTAACTGTGGCTTTATAGCATTTCTTTTAAGAAGTTTTAAGAGCCAATAGCTGGATACTATATCATAGTATGTCTCAAAGAGTAAAATCATTAAACTATCAAAGACGTATTTTAATACTAATAAAAGCAACACAGACTAAAATGTCAGAGAAAATAACTTTAATGCACCAAGGGAGCTAAAACTATATAAATACATAATACGATACATTGCGACATGTCACGTGACGTGGCAAATTTGACACCCCTGGCCTATATGAATCCCTGCATTTTTCTTGGCAAGATTTCAGAAGTGGTTTGCCACTTCCATCTTTCTAGGGTTGAGAGGGTGTGACTGGTCCAAGGTCCAGTAGACTCCATACTCAAGGAGGACTAGAACTTACAGCCTAGCAATTTCAAGCCTGGTGCCTTAACCACTACACCAAACTGGCCCTCTCCCGATTTGACCCCTAATTATCTGGGCATGCAAAGTCACTCAGATTACTATAACTAAAAATGAGAGATTCTAGCAGGGAAAAGCACGAAGAAACACTTATTCATTTCCGTATTCTTCCAATGATCATGAACAAATTTGCACAGCTACTGCAGAAACTAAAAACATCCATATTTTCCATCTCATTGGTTATATCATGTACATATGCAACCTTACCATTTTCATAATGTTTTTACTTCCTTTCCATCTTTGCCCCCCACTGGGCACTAATGTTTTTAACTTTGTTTTCAGTTCTACTCTTCAAGCTGTCAGTATCACTCCCAAACAAATCTTCAAACTCCTCCTCCCTCATTTTAGCCATTCCATCACTTTTTCTTTTCATTCACATTTCAGTCATTCCAAGTCGTTCCAGTCAGTTTTCCTTTTCATTCCATTCACTCAGCTGGAGGCTCCTTGTTTAGGAAGCTCTCTTCACTCACTTTGAAAACAGTTTTTATAGCCATTAAAATCATTCTGCATTTTCTTTGTCTCTTCCAATCTCAGCTGTTCCTTTCTTTCTGAATTTCATGCTTTACAACTATCTTTTTTCTATGTACTGATTATGCCATGTTTTTCTCTAGTTCTCATTTTTTTTTGCAGCAATCATGTTCTTATATGCACATTAAAAAAAAAAAAAGCTACAGCCACTTCAACCTCAACATTCCCATCACACATCCTTTCTAGCATTTCCCTTTAGGGAAGCTCCACACATTTCTCTGGCACTCTATAAAATTGCTCTTTTCAAGTAGCTTGCAAGTTTCAAGCAGCTTCCATATCTTCTCTTCTTACATTCATTTTTTTTATCATTCTATTGGGATTTTTTTTCCCATACAAGACTCAGACAAAACCCTTCCTGCAGTCTTTCTATTTTCATTCTCATTTGTTTTGCTTCTTTCCTTTTCTTTCACATACATTTTATGCCAAACAATGGTCTGTCCCACATTGAGCACATTTCATCATCTTGTATCTTGCATTATTTCTCAATCTTTCAACTAAACCATCAATACAACCTTGCATTTAGATTTCTATTTATTTCTTTGCCACACATACAGTATATATGATAAGACACACACTTAACACTAGATATTTGAAAACCAGCCGAAATGGAACTTTGCTTAATGTGGGATGATAATGAGATAGATAACTTACGTAATTTAGTATTCTGCCCTGGCCTATCAGATTGTTGCAAAACCCCCTAAATTTCATAACTATATTCCCATTCTTTCTCAGCCAGTTTTTTTCCTCCCCCTCTTCCTTTTTTCTCTCTTAGAAAGATAAAATGTGGGATAATATATGACTATGGTGAGAAGATAATGTTAAGCATCCTCATTCCCTTCTACAGGACCAACTCAAAACCATGCCTTGCTCTTTAATTTGAGACAACTAAGCCAGGAAGGGGCAGAGGAAAGATCAAAGAATTACATGTAGTGCTGTTCTGCCCTTTAAAATCACCCCATTGGTATTTTTTCAAACATAAAAGTGACATTTTGGTATAAAGGTCTTACTGGCACCTGATGTTACATGAGCATTAGAGCCTTTGTTGGATTTCAACTGGCGCTAGAGTGTAATGCTAGTTACAAAAAGGGTATTGATTTTACAAAGTCTATTTTAATCATTCTGGGTGCTTTTGGAAGTGTTCTGCACCATGCCGGGAACCATCCTGGTGATATTAACCTTTTTTCTCCATCAGTTATATTGTATTTTCCCATCCAGAGCAGGAGCTTTTGTTATCGTGTTTCCTTGTGTCAAAAAATAAAAAGTAATTTTTTTTAAAAAAAACAGCAAGATATTTTGTGCTCTTGAATGGTCAGTTCTCTGCCTAATACTCGCCAGCTTTGCACCTTGTTGCCTGCTGAAATTGGGCAGGCTGGGGGCTAGGCAGAATCCTATCATTTTATGGCACAACATAGGAGACTTGGTATTTTTTAAGTAACTTGAGTCCCCCTGACATTAAAGCTGAGTATGCTTTATATTTAAATGGAATTAAATTAAATTTAGTAAATTTAACACATATTTTGAAAAAAAAACCCTGCCATGTGTTTATTTCAGGAAAAAAAAAACAAAATCTGTTAGCAATTTCTGTATCGCTTGCTTTTGTTTCCCTTTCTGCTTTTTCCTATTCTGTTTTTCTTATGCCTAGTCTCCTACAGACAGCCAAATGCTTTATTGTCTCATTTCTCACATTCTGTTGTTGGAATAATTTATTTAATTGCTTCCTTTTAAAGACATGATAAATTTTTGGCCCACTTTCTATATCAAGGGCACCACCCACTAATAATGATTCAGCACAAGAAATATGAAGTGAAAATAAAATGTTTGCTAAAAATGTTTTTCCTCATTTATTTATTCTTGATTATAAGATTAATATGAGCATGAGTTCTTTTTTTGATCTAATAAAACTCCTTTGCATGTAGAAATGTGGGTAAATAATGAAAAAAAAAACCCTTCATATACTCATGCAACTTTAGACTTCCAGGAGAAATGGCAAGTTAGCATGTCTTTGAATGAGTGGAGATGAAATCTTAACTATGACCAAAGGACTAGTGAGCAGGGCTTTTTTTCTCATAGAACGCTCAGAATGGAGTTCCGGCACCTTTTTTGGATGGAACCTTGTAGGGTAGGCAAGGCGGGTTGTATGACGTGTATGAGTTCCGGCACCTTTTTTTTTTTTTTTTATAGAAAAAAAGCACTGCTAGTGAGTAAACCAGTCCTATGGAACCTCTCCAGATAAGGCGAGAATGGGAGATTGCCCACGTGCTCTGCACAGCTACCCTTCATGAAGAGGTTGCAGGATAGTAGTTTTCCTTGGCTTTGAGAATTGAGAGAAAAAGAGAAGCCATCTTGCTCTCAACTGTGACAAAACCTTTTAAATGAATATTCACTAACCTCACTTTCTAATCATTTTTTTGGGAAATTACCTATTTAATTATCTTATTTTGAAATTAAGTTTCCTCAGCTATTCTTCAATTTCTTAGCTTGCCTGTTGTACCTTAATGAGTTCCAGCACAAGAGTATATTATTAGTTTAGAACTGAACAGTGGAGTTCTTGGTGCTCTCTGAGTGTGTTTGTTTTCTTGCAGATGTTTCATTACCCAGCAAGGTAATACTGATGATGAGTGCACTGAGGATATTACCTGGTTGGGTAATGAAATGTCTGCAAGGAAACAACCAAGCTCAGAGAGCACCAAGGACTCTACCCATTACAGAATGTTTAGCCTGCTGCACGCTGTGGAATATTTTATTTCGGACATCTTTAGGCTTCTCCGTGGTAATGTAATGTGAAATTCTTGACATAGTTGTTAGAATTCTCTATAGAGTTCCTTTTCTTTCACCCTGCTGCTGCCTGGGTCATCTTATTTGGATCGCTTATCCTCTAAGCAATCAGTTTCTCAAATGAAACATACCATTGGTGGCGCTTTTTGTAAAGATAGGTCATTCAGAAAACACATACATACACTTTTATGAAATTCTGTATGGGGAAATTGAGAATATCTCTCAGAAGGAAAGGAAAAAATTGGGAACATGATAGTTAAACTGAAGCAACAAAGACCATTGCTTCCAGCTACAAGGTTTTAAACTTAAAGGTGAGAAGTTCTTACATTTCTCAGTCTTTGCTAGCAAAATTCATCTGAACATTGTGTTTTATTGGCAAAGAAGACAATAAGAGAAACTAGACCATATGCCAAGATTTTCTGGTATTGTATCCAGATATTCTGTGGGTGGAGATCTTACTTATTACATAGAATAATTTTATTTTTGTGAATTGTCTCTTCTTCTCATACTCAGAGAGTGTGTTAGTATAGTTGTTTGGAGGAGGAGAATCAATGAAAATGGCCTCCCAATCATTAAAGATGTCTCCAAGGTCTTTTAGAAAGAAAAGGTTTTGGTTTATTTTGTGAAATAACTTTGGATTTAGATCTCTGTATTTAGTAACTAATATTAAAGCTGTTCTTGAATAAGATTATTATAAAGATGGTCTTCTTTTCAGCTACTATTTTAGAAAATGGGATGTCTTATCAGAATAAAGATAATAGGTGACTTTATTTTTGGCAATTAAATACACTGAAATAGAACAAAAGAACAATTTGTTTCCTTCAGGAAATGATTTGTGCAATAAACTTCATCACTAAGAAACAAACATATATTTCTGTGTTTTAATAGCACTCACTTTAGATCTTTCCAAGCAGTTGGTGACAGTTTATCACACATTGTCTAAATCACGGATGTCAAACTCACCACATCACATATACATTATGCATTAACAGAGGGAAGAAATATGCATTAACAGAAGGATAGAATCAAAATCATGTGAAGTGTTAATACCACTTTACAATGCCTTGGTAAAGCCACACTTGGAATACTGCATCCAGTTTTGATCACCACAATGTAAAAAAGAGGTTGAGACTCTAGAAAGAATACAGCGAAGAGTAATAAAAATGATTAGGGGACTGGAGGCTAAAACCTATAAGGAACAGTTGCTGGAATTGGATATGTCTAATTTAATGAAGAGAAGGACTAGGGGTGACATGATAGCAGTGTTCCAATATCTCAGAGGCTGCCACAAAGAAGAGGGGAGTCAAGCTATTCTCCAAAGTGCCCGAAGGCAGAACAAGAAGAAATGGATGGAAACTGATCAAAGAGAGAAGCAACCTAGAACTAAGGAGAAATTTCCTGACAGTTAGAACAATTAATCGGTAGAACAACCTGTCTCCAGAAATTGTGAATGCTCCAACACTGGAAGTTTTTAAGAAGAGACTGGACAGCCATTTGTCTGAAATGGTATAGGGTTTCAGACAGAAATGGTGTGAGAGATATCCATTCTATAATCATTGGCTTATGACAGTGGTGGCGAACCTTTTAGAGACCGAGTGCCCAAACCGCAACCTAAAACCCATTTATTTATTGCTGTGTGCCGGGTGGGCGTGGCCGACTGGGTGGGCGTGGCCTCGGTGGTCACAACCATAATAAAAAAAACCTTTGTTCCTGAGAATTTTTTTTCTAGCAGCCAGGCAGAAGAGCGGAGCCCCGAGGCAAGTGTCCCGGAGCCGTTTCCGCCCGCGTCTTTCTCATTCTCAATTCTCTTGCCCGTGTGTTGTCTGCACCCCACCCCCCAATTGCTCTACGCTTCACAGCCCAGGGAGTGAGATTCACCCCCCTGCCTCAGGGCCCTGCTCTTCTGCCTGGTGCTGGCAGCTCCTTCATCTGCAGCGGCCGGAACAAGAGGCAGGTTGCAGCAGCCCATTAATCTTTTTGCTGCATCGGCACCTGGGGGCTTGCTATTTCCCCCCCTCCACCCAAAAATCTAGGTCGAGGTGCAAACCCAGCTCATGTGCCTTTGTTCAGGAGGAGCAACTAATTATGGTTGTGAACTAATCCGTAATAAGAGAGGTTTTACTTCTTGCTGATTTATGGGGGGGAGGAAGCCCTTGCCCGGCCAGGGCGCATCCACTCGACGGATCTCATGGGGTGGCTTCTGCTGCTGCTCTGAACGGTCAGCAGGGAAGCAGGAGGAGGTGGAGGGGCAGCCGGGGGTCTGGAGCCGCCTCAGTTGCTCACTAGCAGCCCGACGAGGCAGCAGATTCGTGCACCAGCTGCCCCTTCTGCTTCCCTGCAAGGCTGACCGGTCAGAGCAGCAGCAGAAGCCACCCCCATCAGATCCATCGAGTGGATGCGCCCAGGCCGGGCAAAGGCTTTCTTCCAGCTATCCCAGAGTGATTTCCGCCCACGCCGATGGGGCTCTGTGGCCAGTCTGCCATTATGCAGGACAGCCAGCATGCTGTGGCTGCTGACGGACATTGTCAGTCCCCATGCGCTCGCTGGCTTCTGTGTGTGGGGGCCGACAGTGTCAGGCAGCAGATCCAGAAGCGAAGCTCTGCTGACCATCCTTGTGCTGGCGGCGGCGAGAGAAGGCAGGATCTGGCATGCGGGCACCCTTTGCCACTGCTACCACACATTTTCCTGCGTGCTCCTCCGGGCGGGCGGATAGCATCTTCCACAGCTCACCTTCCCCCGCCACTGCCCCCACCAGCGCGAGGATGGTCGGCACAGTTTTGCTTCCAGATCTGCGGCTGGCCGGGCTTGGTGATGCAGGGATCACGCCGCTGCCTCCTGCTTCTCTGTGTAGTTGGCAAGTCAAGGGGCTCAGAGCAGCAGCCACCACCACCATCAGAGCCACCCTGTAGACAGGACCCGCACCAGGTGAGGGCTCCTTTCCGGCTGTCCCAGGGCTGTCTCCACTCACGCCGATGGGGCTGCACTGCGGAAGGGAGATGGCGGCTCTGATTTCACTCACTCTCCCGCCAAAACTGCTCCTTTTATACGTTCCCTCACCCCTCCCAGCTCTTGCAGCTGTTCCCGGACTGCGCATGTGTGGAGAGGGGGAGGGGGAGGAGCCCAGAAATGGCATGCGTGCCCACAGAGATGGCTCTGTGTGCCGCCTGTGGCACGCATGCCATAGGTTCGCCACCACTGGCTTATGAGATAAAACAAGTTTCCATTTTGTTCCCTGTACACTTAATTTGTATATGAAATCACTGAAATTGATCCCTAGAAGGCTATGGCACTCCTGAATGGGTCCTAGAGGGTGGCTTTGGAATGGATAATAATAATAATAATAATAATAATAATAATAATAATAATAATAATAATAATAATAATAATAATAATAATAATAATAATAAAGTTGGAAGGGACCTTGGAGGTCATCTAGTCCAATCCCCTGCTCAGGCAGGAAACCCTATACCATTTCGGACAAATGGCTGTCCAGTCTCTTCTTAAAAACTTCCAGTGTTGGAGTATTCACCGCTTCTGGAGGCAGGTTGTTCCACTGGTTAATTGTTCTAACTGTCAGGAAGTTTCTCCTTAGTTCTAGGTTGCTTCTCTCCTTGATTAGTTTCCATCTGTTGCTTCTTATCCTGCCTTCAGGCGCTTTGGAAAATAGCTTGACTGGGAGAAGAAACACCGTCGGGGACTCTGTATAGGTTAAGGTCGTTGGTAAGGAATATACGAAATCGGAGGTCAGGGGATTAGTAGAAACAACAAGAAGAGACATGAGAAAGATCTCAGAGTTGTAAAAAAATGTAGCACCAATGGTTTTGACCTACGTCATAAGGTTCACACCGGAATGGTTCCGTAACATTTCACCATATAATACTTCACGTGATCTTGATTCTATCCCTCTGTTAATGCAGCCTTGCACTGTGTTGGCCTTTTTGGCAACTGCAGCACACTGCTGGCTCATATTTAAGTGATTGTCCACTAGGACCCCAAGGTCCCTCACACAGTTACTACTATTGAGCAAGGTACCCCCTATACTATACCTGTACATTTGGTTTTTCTTGCCTAAATGTAGAACCTTACTTTTTTCACCATTGAATTTCATTTTGTTAGATAGTGCCCAGTGTTCAAGTCTGTCCAGATCCTCCGGTATCTTAAGCCTGTCTTCTGGAGTGTTGGCTATTCCTGCCAGCTTGGTGTCGTCTGCAAATTTGATGAGTTCCCCATCTATCCCCTCGTCCAAATCATTGATGAAGATGTTGAAGAGCACTGGGCCCAGAACAGAGCCCCAGGGCACCACACTACACACTTCCCTCCATGTAGATGGGGTTCCATCTACATGGAGTATGGCCGGTCAGCCAGCTACGGATCCATCTGGTGGTGATGCTGTCTATCCCACATTTTTCTATCTTATCAAGTAGTAGGTTGTGATCTACTTTATCAAATCCCTTACTGAAGTCCAAATAAATTATATCCACAGCATTCCTCTGATCCACTAATTTTGTCACTTGGTCAAAGAATGCAATAAGATTTGTCTGGTATGATCTGTTTTTGACAAACCCATGTTGGCTTTTAGTAATGACTTTGTTTGTCTCTAGGTGTTCGCTGATTCGTTGTTTGATTGTTGTTTGATAAAGACAAACAAATTGAATCTTATTACAGGCAAAACATTGGATGGAAGAACTCTCTTGATTTAACTAATGTTGGCTGTAGTTCCACTCTATGTGAAACTGGAGTGCAAACTGAACGTGATTCTGAATAAAATTCTTGCCTGTGGAGTGACAGATGATAGCAGCAGCCAGGAAAAATATTTACCAATTTTAATCAGTACATTAGCATTATCTAGATGAAACAAAATTACTCTTAGTTTGTGTGAATGACATCCAAATTAAGCTACTTTAGTGTATAGGACTTTGTTTAGAATAACTTCAAATGTGGGTGTAAGTAGCATTTTTTAAAGCCCATTGTAATTTCAAACTGTTAATTAAACAGCCAGTCATAAATTGAGGACTACCTGTAAAGATCTCATCTGTTCTGCAAAATTGTTAACAAATATTTAAATAAATATATTTAGATAAATAAGTAAATATTTATTCATATTAAACATATGCTTCTCTCCATGTTTTCAGAATCCATATGCAATGAATTCCTTTAAAAGGCCATCTTGGTCCTTTTTCAAAAGAAGAAGGATTGCATCTGCTTTCCCAGTTTTATTGTTGTTCCATGTTATCGAGTTTGGTGCCTTGATCTAAGAACACATTTGCTAACTAATCATCTTAGCAGGTCTGTCTAGGACAGTGGTTCTCAACCTTCCTAATGCCGTGACCCTTTAATACAGTTCCTCATGTTGTGGTGACCCCCAACCATAAAATTATTTTCGTTGCTACTTCATAACTGTAATTTTGCTACTGTTTTGAATCGTAATGTAAATATCTGATATGCAGGGTGTATTTTCATTGTTACAAATTGAACATAATTAAAGCATAGTGATTCATCACAAAAACAATATAGCAATGCTCGCTGGAGAAGCTTACTCTCCCTTGCTCAAAAATGCTGGGAGGAAGGGAAGGGGAAGGAAGGAAGATTGAAGGGGAAAGGAAGGAAATGGAGAAGGAAGGAGATTGAAGGGGGAAGGAAGGAAGGAAGGAAGGAAGGAAGGA
>NW_015387776.1:207333-233459 GCF_001527695.2 Protobothrops mucrosquamatus | reverse complement strand
CCCGCCGCCTGGCTGCTTTTGAGGCCCAGAGCCCGGCAAGCCGGGAAGGAGCCGCTCCTGCCCGCCAGCCCCAGGGCCGCGCCGAGTGCCAGAGGGCCGAGGTGGCCTCCAATGGTGAGGGAGGCAGGCTGGGCGGCACGGGGAGGCTCCGGCGCAGCACGGAGGGTGGCCAGGGGCGAAGGGCGGCCGGGCAACCAGGAAGCGTGGGGACCGGCTTGGCGCCGCAGCTCAGCTCAGCCAGCAGCGGCAGCAGTGGCGGAGCAGCCCAGTGGCAGCGCCAGCAGCAGCCCAGACCCAGCTCAGCTCAGCCTGGCCGCCCATGCAGCTGAGCCGGCCCGAGGCGGCATCGGGGGTGTGCGCGATGGCGCTGTGGTGTCAGGAGCAGGCGCTGTCGGAGGAGAAGGGTGCCCTGGAGGCAGAGGAGCCGGCAGAGGAGGAGGAGGAGGGCGGCGGCAGCGGCTGGATAGAGCAGCGGTGTCTCGGTTCCTAAGACCATCGGAAATATGTGTTTTCCGATGGTCTTAGGAGACCCCTGTGAAAGTGTCGTTCGACCCCCAAAAGGGTCGCGACCCACAGGTTGAGAACCGCTGGTCTAGGAGAAAGTAAAGCTCCTGTTAGCTGGCATGTCTACATAAAATTTGTTGGCTTGTGGTTGCTGTAAAGAGGTTGAGCCCTGACTGATACCATGCAGGGTAAAAATTGCTGCTGCATTCTGGAATAGGGGAAAAGCTAACCACATTAGACATTGACTATTATTTTTTTCAGTCTAACTATTATTGTTTATTGAACATTTTAAAGAAAATATGTAAATCAAAGCAAGAAAGATTAAAAGAATATTGCTTTTTTCTTTTGAATTAATTTTTTTTGAAGAAATTCGAAATTCTTTTTGAATTTTGTGTGCATTGAGTGGACTATATCTTAAATAATCGCCATATCTGTTAAAATTTTAAATTAATTAATTTATTAACCACTCTTCAATCCCACCATAGTCAAAAGGACTCTTGGTTGTTATTATGGAACTTTGCTTTTTCTCAAAGTGAATGGAGATATTCACATGTTCAAGTTTTCTTATACATGCCAGGAAATTGGACAATTTGAAAAACATATTCTCAAAATGTGACTAGATATTGATAAACACTCCAAAATATGTAATTTATCATTATTATTTCCCAAATCATTTGACAAAGAATAGTAATTGTATATAAATCATGTTTATGGTATGATTAAAACTAGTTTAATTCAGTACATGTGTCTTTTTTTCTAGCTAGCAATTCTTAAAGTATTGAGGGAAAATCCAACAACCCAGGATATAAAATACAGATAATTGTACATAATTTATATGATTCATATTTGTAACATATAGTTACTGAAATGTGATTTATTACAGTAATTACTTGATTGTCTTGAATTTATTATCAGATGAAGTGAAGCTTTAATTAAGTTGGTCGTTTTTGTGATATCTGGGAAAAATGCATGTACTTTTTTATGAATAAGGAGAGATTTGTCCAACTAAATTGGTCAGATGAAGTAAGAAAAAGATGCTTAAGTGTGTTGATAAGCAGCATCATAGTTAGGGAAGACTGGTGAAAACATAATAATTCATGTCCTAATCAAAGACCTAAGAATTATTATCGTAGCATCTAAAATTATAGGCAGTTCCAAACAAAGTGGTTCTTTTTGTAAAATTAGAGTGTTCGAGTCTTATAAATTCAATATTTCTAGATGATATTATTATTATTATTATTATTATTATTGTTGTTGTTGTTATTATTATATTTTTTTATCCGTCCTTTATTATTTTTTATAAATAACTCAAGGTGGCGAACATATCTAATACTCCTTCCTTATCCTATTTTTCCCACAACAACAGACCTGTGAGGTGACGTGACCTGACAGTGTAGTGTGTGACTGGCCCAAAGTTACCTAGCCAGTTTTCATGCTTAAGGCAAGATTCGAATGTACAGTTTCCTGGTTTTTGGCCTGGTGTCTTAATCTGTAGACCAAACTGACTTCATTTTATATTCTAATTGTGTATTATGTTTCACTTTCAAGCAAGATTCATCTTGTATGCTAATTGTTCTCTTTCCTGAATTAGGCACTGATCACGGGCACTCATGCTGTTTACTTCCAAATGGATTATTGTGACATGCTCTATATGGGTCTGCCCTTAAAGATCATTCAAGAACTGCAGCTGGTCCAGTAAGAGGTGGCACTGACACTTAAGGATACATCTTGGTATGCCCATATTACACCACTGCTCCATCAGCTGCACTGGTTCCCAGCCGTCCATTCTGACACAAAGGAAATATGAGACCATGCATTCTAATCCCAGCTGAGGCATGAAGCCAACTTGGTTACCTTGGGCCAGTCCTTCTCTCTCGGCCCTGGGAAGAAGGAAATCACATGGCAAATCTTGCCAAGAAAACTACAGGGATTCGTTCAGGTAGGAGACAAGTAGTAGAAAGTTGCGTATGAAAAATGTATTCAGGGTGAAAAAAATACTCAAGCAAAAACTAGTGAATTTGGGGGATTTTATAAATATCATTTTTCTTTGTAATTTGGTGAAAATGAATAATATGTTACTCATGTAGCACTCAGACTAGAACTGGATTGATTTGCTATCCCTTTGTTTCTCAAAGCCACTGTTTTGAAACTCTTATCTATTGATTAGTGATACTATCTCTACATATAAATGTCTGCCTAACTACTGCCTGCCTTTTGAAATATATGTGGAACTGAAATTTACTCAGGGGGCACCATGGAATAGTTCAAGAACAGAATAGCCTTCTCTTAGTAAAATCTTTTAAAAGACTGGCTCAGAGCCTTTCGAGTTTTCTCCTCCAGAATCCCCACCTCTTTCCC
Source organism: Protobothrops mucrosquamatus (assembly GCF_001527695.2). NCBI lineage: Eukaryota > Metazoa > Chordata > Lepidosauria > Squamata > Viperidae > Protobothrops > Protobothrops mucrosquamatus. The sequence goes on along the minus strand of NW_015387776.1, from coordinate 230,597 downwards.
TCCTTCTCTCAGGGGGAACAAATGCTAAAGGCTCTGAACCTCAGTATTTCAGAATGCTGAGGCTCAGATTCCAAGCCTTTAGCATTTTCTCCTCTTAGAGGAGAAGGAGGCTAGCAAAAGAGTTCAATTCTGGAGGAGACAATACTAAAGGCTTGGAATCAGAAGATTCCGAAGTGCCGAGGTTCAGAGCCTTTCCAAATGCTTGCTGCACTAAGGTTTTCCACTCTGGAGGAGAAAATACTAGCAAATGCCATCATTCTTATGATAGTTTAGGAAGCTCTTTTTCCAAATGTTCTGAACCAACATGAGAATATGGCCTATATGCAGGTTGAAGTGAGGCAATGGAAAAGTAAGTGGACCCCAGCATGGTGGAGTGGGGAGAAAGTCCATGTGCCAGTGGGCCTAATCAGCAGGGGCCTCCTAGCCCATGGGTCCAGGTTTCCCAGGGCCTCCCCACTCCCTGAGTGACTTCTGTGTGGTCACTTAACAACCCACATGGTCATTTAATAACTGCAATGAGGAGACCTCATATTGCAGTTGTTAAGTGAGATGGTCATTTGGGTATCTCAATTAATGATTGCATTATTGACCAAAATTCAGGGCTTAATTGTGGTTATAAGTCAAGGACTACCTGAAAAGACTTGTATTTCCTAAACTGCAAACTGCAGCAATGTAGACAATGATACAAGCTTTTCTGTCATTTTAAGAGGCAGACTCACCTTCCCTTATTTTTTCAAAATAAGCCGAATTTAATCTTTTAAGAGGATCAGAACCCTCCAAGTATATAGATGCATATGTTTTTATGCTATGGTTTTTATGCAAAAGGAACACAATTCTGAATGCGAAATGATCTCAATCTGCCAAAAGTAAGATTAGACACAAGAAAAATCTGTTTTCTTCCATTATCATATTATCAGTGAACCTAAGACAACACTCCCAGTTTAAAAATAAAGTACATGTGGGTGGGAGGGTAAACAGTAAATTATCCTTTCACATAAATACAATAAATGCCCCATAGTTGGATTTGATTGAAATGTATCCAAAGCAGAGAAGTATTTTCTTGGAATTATGCTGCATTTAAGGCCAAACAGAAACCAACTGTTCATAATTGTATTAAATATGCTACATGGGTTGTTATCAGCATTATAATGGAAAGTAACAGGATTATATTAAGCAGTTAATCTGAATAGTAGTCATTGATACCCATTCTTCACACACTGGTACCATAAATGGGTTACATGAAATTACAGGAATTAGAATTTAAGATATAAAAGAATACAATAATATCACTATTGTAGGGGTTATTTACACAAAGTATAATACTTTAAGAATGGTACTCGTTTCTAAAATTATCAATAAATAAGCTATTATATGGCTATCCTATTAACTGCTAATAAGAAGAAGGCAAAAGAATAAACCAAAGCTAAAAAACCTACATGTGATCAGCAGATCTAACCATAAGGCATAATGCACTAAGAATCATGCATGTGAGATGGCTGGGTTTAAAAAATTACTAAATAAATGTATTTACATTACTAGTATTAAACTGCAGATTCATTTTATTTAATTCAATCAAACATCCAAGATGTGGAAGGGAAAAAGAATTCATAGCTAGTACAAACAAGAATGGAAAAAAAATATTCAAGGTTGGAATATAGATAACGGCGGCAAAATTAAATCTTAGAATACAGGTCCACCTTGATAGCACTGGAGATATCATATATTTCCTAATAGTGATAGCTCTAGATTGGGATGGGTAAAGATTGGAAGACCCTGTAAAAAGAATAGTATAATAAATAACTTATATGCCACTGACTTAGCAAATCCAAAAAGGCATGGATGTAAGTGTTTGTCATATGGGATACCAGCAAATTTACCGTGAGTAATAGCAGAGGGCAAGTCTTTTAACCAGGCCAAAGAAAAAACCCCACAGAGAAGATGGAGCAAAAATGTTACTTGGATTTCTGACTACACAGCAACGGGTGGTTGTATTAAGATTGCTGTGTTTACCGATATTCCATAGGCATATGTTGTGATTCCTTTGGCTATTGCATCTACTATAAAAAGACTATAAGATAAAGACTGTGGTCCCTTATTTTTGATTCCAGTGGAATTATCCACCTGGTGCAGCATTGATCATACCAGGTGGGCCTATGACAATTCGCCACGGCCAACTTGCCATGGTCAACTCATCACAGCCAACTTGCCACAGCTAACTTGCCATGGCCAATTTTCCATGGCCAACTCACTGCAGGACAACTCGCCATGGCCAACTTGCCATGGTACAACTCACTGCAGGACAATAGTTACACTAATATCAAAGAAATGGTGGAATAGAATCATTAAAGAAAGGATGCTAAAGGAGAGACAAAATGAAATGTGAATAACAAAAATTAAAATATTTTAAAATTTACTTTAAATGGTTAAATTGAATTGTTAAATTGTCCCACAGTGAGTTATCCTGCAATGAGTTGGCCATGATAAGGTGTCCCATGGCAAGCGGTGAGGTGGCCATTACGAGTTGTTCCATTCTGTCATTAGATTATGGATGCTAGGCCTTCTGGACAATATATTAGCTGAAGCCAATATATGAATCTACTTTGGCAATTCAAGCTTCTGGAGGAAAAACGGAAGCCTCAATTTGCAGGATACCATTTGGAATATAATGGGGAATATAAAAAATTATCCTTAGATATTTAGATAGCATTTCTTTCAAGATCTTTTCTTTATAGAAAGTACAAAGCTATATATTGCAAAAAATAATAGTTGAACAATTGTTTTCCCCTGGAAAATCTAAATGGTTGAGGGTTTAAATTGGCCACCTATTTCATAAATAAAACTTCAACTTTGCAAAAGCTGACTTGTGGCCATTTTTGTGGCTTGAGCTTGGCAATATATTATAAAGAATTATAATGCTCTTCTTAATCCCACCACCAAGGAAGAAAGAATGATAGTATCAATATAAAGTAAACTGGGATTTTTTTTCTATTGGCCCAAAGTGGGGAAAGATTCTTGATTTCTAAGCATCTGGAGTACAGAGTTTAAACAACAACTGAACAGGAAAGGAACCAAAAGAGAGCCCCATTTCACTCCCTAATTTTGAGAGGTGTTTTTCATCAAGTATCCTTGGCCATTACAAAAGACCATAAAAATAATTCTGAGGCAGTTTTTGTATCAAAAAATAAAGCCTTCAATTTATTGTCGAGGCCACCAGCTTTTTCTTGAACCTGTCACAAAAGATAGAATCAAGAGTGGATTTATGAGCCTTGATGCTGTATTTTTCTTCCAGATGTTGCAGTACCAGGTAGTGGTCAAGTATGGACCTGCCAATTCTGAAACTGCCCATTCATCTGCAAGGATTTGTTTTGACTCCAGCCTATTGCAAAGTTTTTTTTAAAAAAATGTCTCAAAGTTTGTACATAGCAGACTAAGAGGATGATACAGTAATTGTCCCCACAATGGTGTCCTTGCAGAAGCCTGTTTTTAATAAATGGAAATAATAATGACAAAGCACAGTCATATGGGATTACCAGGGAGGAATCAAAGGTGGAAAACAGCTATTAAAAATGTTGCCCTCTAATCAAAATTTGTTTTGAAAAGTTAATGGGAATATAATCTCAACCCGCTGCTTTGCTTTTGTTATCCTATGCCACTAATTTCTTAACTACTGCAATTGTGACCGGAGACCAGATTGTGAGACTGGGCATGCAGTGTCATAAGATAAGTATTTATATCTGCTTCTTAAGCAAAAAGGATTTGCAAATGCAGCTCCCAGTTCACTGCAGCAATATAAAAGCTTAACCTTAAGTTTCTGTCTTTGGGCTATAATCTGTTTAAAAGTCTGTCTAGTCATTTGTTCTGGTGGCCTATATAAGTTTAGCCCATAATTCCTTTTAAGCACTTTGTTTCTTTTGAAGCAAAGCTTTTTATAAGTTTTTCTGAAACACTATAGGAGGGAGAAGAAAGTTTTGTGTTGACTAGGATTCAGGTCTGCCTCCCAGGGAACCTTGATTACCCTACAATTCAAGTCAAATAACGGTTTCAAAAGGGTGTGAGTTGGGCAGGGACGATTAGGTGCTAGATTCTTAAGAGTATTTCTGTAATTGTGTAATCAAAGCTGGAAAAGGTCAGTTGCAAGATTGAGGCATAGGCTTCTGACAAAATATTTGTGTAGAACAAAGAAAGCAGAGGAGCGAGGGAGGAAGGGAAGGAAGGAAGGAATCTGACAGGAAGTGGAATCACTTCCACTTCTATTGATTTTTTTCGCCTGCCCATGGTCATTCTGTTTTTTTGTTTAGGTAAGGAAATATCTCTGAAACAATGACCCAATGGGTCATGCCCAGTTAATAGTATACGTCAGTGATGGCAAACCTTTTAGAGACCGAGTGCCCAAACTGCAACCCAAAACCCTCTTATGTATCGTCGGGTGCTGGGTGGGTGTGGCCCATTGGGTGGGTGTGGCTGCGGTGGTAATGGCAGACTGGGTGGAACTAAAAAGTTCAATCAATCAATTCCAACTTTGCAAGATCTTTTTTTCCCCACGAGAAGTTGAAATTGGCTGATAAATTGAACCTTTTTTTTTTACTTGGTGGCGGAGGCCTAAAGCGAAAAGGTTTTATAAAACCCAGCTGAAGGCCTAGGACTGGGGCGATGGTGCGCATGCCCACAGAGAGGGCTCTGAGTGCCGCCTTTGGCACCCATGCCATAGGTTCGCCACCACTGTTATACGTAGATAATCTATAATTAGATTAAAAGTTTAAAACTGGTGGAAACGTAATAATTCAAATCCTAACCAAGAGCCCAAGAGTGATTAAGGTAGCATCTAAGAATATAAGCAGTTCCACACAGGGAGGGGCTTTTTTTTTTTTTTGGTAAAATTAGGGTGTTCGGGTCCAATAAATTCAATATGTTCAGATACAACTCCTGCACGAATCCCTGCAGTTTTGTTGACAAGGTTTTTTTGGAAGTGTTTTGCCATTGCCTCTTTTTTGGAACTGAGAGACAGTGACTTGCCCAAGGTCACTCTCTTGGTTTTGTGCTTAAAATGCGAATAGAATTTATTGTCTTCTGGTTTCTAGCCTGATGTCTTAACTACTACATTGAACTGCCTTTCATAATTATTTATGTTATGTTGTTATGCTATATTTTTATTCTGCCTTTTTAATATATAATTAATATAAGAGCGGTGATGGTGCAGTGGTTAGAATGCAGTATTGCAGGCTAATTCTGCTGACTGCTGATTGCCAGAAATTCAGCAGTTCAGCAGTTCAATTCTCACCGGCTCAAGGTTGACTCACCTTCCATCCTTCTGAGGTCAGTAAAATGAGGATCCAGATTGTTGGGGGCAATACGCTGACTCTGTAAACTGCTTAGAGAGGGCTGTAAAGCACCGTGAAGTGGTATATAAGTCTAAGTGCTATTGCTATTGCTAATTCAAGGCAACAAACATATGGAACATGATGCCAATGTCTATGAAAGTTGGACCTAATCTGGACCAATAATCAAGTCCAAATAGAAGTAAGGACACCATGTAATATGCATCAAGGAAGTTTGAATAACCTTTTTTTGATGCCATTTCCCTCTGCTGGTGTTACTCATTGCTATCTGAAACACCATATTCATAGGTTAAAAAGATGCATGAATTTTGTTTTGAAATCCATTCTTTTGTTCCTGTTCTAAAGTGATCTAAAGAGCCATTGCTGTCACTGTTTCCAATTTGCTTGTGTGATACACTATTGATTTCTTCCAGTGACCCCATGTATGGTGGTTGGCTATTGCTGGATGGATTGGGTATCCTTCCAGAACTCTTTCTAACATAAATGTTGTTCATGTTTGAAAGGGGCCTATGACTGCAGGCTTATTTGCCTCTATCATAGCTCTGCATAAGTGACTCAAGGATCAATTTCAGTTTGTCACTTTTGCTATTCATGATTCTTACTTATCTTACCTATCAGAGATCAAAATTCAGTGTTTGCAGGGAAAGGGTTAATCCTCTCAGCAAAAAGTAAATCAGAGTTTAGATGGGATGCAGAATGCCCACATCTTGTCCACTTCATCCTTTGTGTGTCAGTCATATGTCAGCTTGATTAAAGTTCATGTCATTCTGTAAATGTGCAAGAAATGCTACATTTATTTTCATATACGTTCCATGATAACCATATACCTTTTCTCCCTAACACGCATATTTTTGCATACAGTTTTCCTTAAACCATTTGACTGCCATTTTCCCTAATGTAGACTTTTTTATTTATACTTTCTGAACCTAGAATTGTACTGAGAAAACTGCAGAAGGGCACAACCTAGAAGACAACTATACAGATGGCTAGAAAATGAAGAACAGAAGAAAAGAGGAAAAAAGAGGATGGAGAGGAAATACCCCAACATGTAGAAATTAAAAAATGAAAAGACTTTTGAAGGTGTAATATTTGTTTTCTGATTACCAGATCCCAGAGGATCAAGTGGTTTTTGGTGAATTAGTCTAGCAAATATGGGGTGCAATTGTGAAATCAAGAACACCATTCTGATAGCAGCAAATGGCTCCTATCCATTGTGTATAATCAGATATATTAGTCAACAAACAGATTTTCAAGGGAATCTCTGCTGCCTGGATCAGTTCTAATTAAGTTGGAGGAGAGGAAATAGTTCTGTCCCAGTACTAGGAGATAGATAACAGGGAGTCCTGTAATTGTGTTCCCATGAAACCTGATGACATTTTCTCAATTAAGCCATCTCAAAATTTTCTGCTTGTTCCCTGTGTTATCTATTATCTTTCGGCTGAACACTGTTTAAGCACTGTTTGCTTTTCACAATGTTTTTTTTTTAAATAAGACCCATCATGATTACTAATCTGCTTCTGATGTGTTGAGTACAGCTTCTCCTGTACTACTCTATATTAGTCTACAGTTAAGGCACATGTTGAAACTTCTGTCAGGCTTATCTTCAAAGAGCAATTCAAAGGACTGTGAAGTAAAGAGAGATGTTTGCTACAGGCCATTGTTGTACTCAGTCCCTGTTCCCCACAAGTCCTTGTCAAAGCTCTTATCTTTCACCCCACAACTTCTTAATACAGATGCCTTGACTTCCATCTATCTATAGAAAGTGCTACTTGTACAGCTACAGAGCAGAAAATCCTAAGTAATCTACAGGTCTGCAGAAGGAAATGTGGTTGCTGCAGGAATGCAATCTCCTGTCCCCATTGCCCTGAGGAAGCCTATTTTGAGGAGTGGCCTTTCTGTGACAATCACAGTGTGTTGAATATTCACGATAAAAACCCTGCTTCAAAACTAACTGAAATTAATAATAAAAAAGCAGCAATGTGTAGACAATTTTGATTAAGGCTCTGCAGACCTTTCAGCAGATGACTATAGCTATTCATATAACTAGGACATTAATATCTTTTATTGTAGAAAAGCAGAGAGATCCTATTGTATTGTTTTCAGAGTTTATCTCTGTTTACACACACAGAGATATACAATTATTTTTCCAAAATGTAATTTTTTTGTATTGTATTATTTTAAAACACTTAGAAATAATTATTTTTAAAACTCCTTGGCCAATGAAATTTTGACAACAGAAATGATGAGAAGTGGCAACTACTGTACAATTCTGATTCTTAAAAGAGAGATCTTAGCTAATAACAAGTTGAAGACCTGTTTCCAAATTCAACTTCTTTCTGACTGTCACTGTCTCGTATGGATTAAGTCTGAATGTATTGGGATCATCCAACCATCACCACCTTCAACTTGATACTAAACTAAAAGGGGAATAGAACTACATGTCACCTGCATATTACTTTTTTTAAAAAAAGGTTTCCTCTACTAGTCATATCTGATTCTATAAGGCGGTGCTCATCTTCACAGCTGAGGAAGCCAACAATGTCCAAAGACACTTCCGTGGTCATGTTGCCAGCATGACTATATGCTGAAGCACACAGAATGCTGTTACCTTTCCACCAAAGTGGTACCTATATATCTACTTGCATTTGAATGTTTTCGAAATGCTAGGCTGGCAGGAATTGGGGCAAGAACTGGAGCTCACCCCATCATGCAGTTCTTGGGTCTCAAACTGCCAACCTTCTGGTTGACAAACCCTTTATTTTAACCACTAGGCCATTGCACCCCCTTATATTACTAAAACCACCCTCAAAAGAAGATATGTACTCTAATTGTGAGGATCTGATAAATCTTAGGAAAAATGGGAGAACTGCATTGGATCACTCGAAGTCCGTCTGTTACCAGTCTGCCTGCTTCCCACATCACTCCTTCTGCCATTTATCCTAATAATGGCCATACCATGGTTTAATATTTTCAACATCACTTTGTACTTCAGCATTAGCATGTAATGCTACTAGCAAGGAAATACATTGTTCCCTTGACAACCAATATATTTATGACATTCCAATGAAAAGAAGCAAACTATATGATTTTCTCATGTTAGAGATCTTTTTTTAAAAAAAAACAAAATCCAAAATAAATATTTGCTGACCTATTTTATGGTAAGTTATGCTGACTTGTTTAGAGTTGTCCTTGGAAACTAAAGAGCAGATGAATTAAAGATTTTTTTTGAAAAAAATAATCCAATGCAATGGGGAAGCACTGGTATTTTTTTTTACATAATCGGGTAAAACATTATTTTATTTATTTCATCATTTAATCGAGAGAAGATATAGTTGACCTTTTAGAGGTCATCAGTGATGCCAAAGTTTTGCTGAATAGCTCCAGCAAAATAAAAAAGTTTGAAAAATTCCACCGTATGTTTTTTCAAGAGAGAGAGAGAGAGAGAGAGAGAGAGAGAGAGAGAGAGAGAGAGACAGAGACAGAGACAGAGACAGAGACAGAGACAGAGACAGAGACAGACAGACAGACAGAAACAGAGAGACAGAGAGAGACAGAGACAGAGAGACAGAGACAGAGACAGACAGACAGACAGAAACAGAGAGACAGAGAGAGACAGAGACAGAGAGACAGAGACAGAGAGAGCAGAGACGAGGAAAAGACAATACAGAAGACTCTAAATTGTCCAGAAAAGAATCTATTAATCTGAGGGATTCAGCAGACACAATAAATTGTACTCTAAGTACAACTACCAGAAATAGCCATCTTCCCTTTTTATTTCCAAAGCACTAGTTGTCATGATACCAAAACATTCCTAGTGATTTACACTTACATAGAAATATAACTTTCCTACTTCTAAACACTGAGTTTATGCAATGTCAAACAAATTGGTGTAACTGGTTAACACAGGGATGTCAAACTCGCAATGTCACATGACGTGTCATGATGTATTGCGACTTTTTTGCCATTGCCTGCAATGGGGTGGGCCCATTTTTGCTATGATGCATCCGGCCTGTGGGGTGGCAGTTTGACACCCCTGGGTTAGCAAGATGGTTCCCTTCTGGGAAGAATTCCTTCATCTTGGATTTCAATAGAGTCTCAGTTTGGGTAAGTTATAATAGCAAAATCCAGCATTAATTTGTTTGTTTGTTTACTTATTTATTTATCATATTTATATGTCACCAACAGCTTCCTCAGAACCAAGCTTGGTAGAGTCAAGGTTATGACTTGCTGAAAAAAATTGCCTGGGATATGTAATAGAGGAAATAAAAGCTGGTTGCAGAATGAAATATGTGAGAGGGACAAGTCACTGAATAGTAGGCCGCTGAGTAGTGGCATTGTAACTTTGTTCCCCCTTCTTAAAAACAGTAAATATTTTATCCAGTATTTGTGTTAGACCACTGCCCTTTCATTCATTATTGAGAGACTTAAAACTGTCTCTCTTATACAGAATTTTGTCCATGAATTTATACAGGAATGGTTAGCTTTGAGCTAATATTCAGAAAGCTGAGTTGGAGCTAACCAAATCTGAACTGTTAACAATCCAGACAACAACTATATAGCAATGTTCATAACTCTTTATGACCATCTGGTAATCAATCAACCACTAGTTCTAACTGAATTAGACTCCCAGTTGTGATGGCAGGACTAGCATAGAAGAAGTATAATATTCCATTAGAATATCATAAAGCAAAGTTGAATATTGGGCTGGTCACATTTAAGAAGTTGAGAGCCGAGAAAGTGAATTAAATCTAAAATAATGTTAGCATTGCCACCTAAAAAGCAGAGTGCTTAATAAAGTGATGCTACTCATGGCAAACCTGGAGAGCTCATCTGCACAGTCTCTCTCAGGAATCTCCATTTATGATGGCTAAGTTGATAAAAGCTGGAAGTACAAAAACATATCAAGTCTGAGAAACTTTTCAAAAAGTTTCAAGCTTTTCAATGAAATTTGATTCAATTGGTTTCTTTGAAATGAGAGTTTGTGCTTCAATGCTTGGTCAGAATCTCTTGATTGGAGCTTTTAAAATTCAAACATTTCTTTCAAAGCTTGCACAGCTTTAATATTTAATAAAGTAGTTGTTTGTAGGCCATCGTATTGAACAGACAAAATAATAGGTGACATTAGAAAACAACATACTAGTCATGTTGCCATCTTGGAATTCTTTTATGTGGAGGATGTCATTTTCTCTCAGAATTTGAGAATGAGGATGTTATTAGAATAAACTAATTTTCCTCAGGTTACTGCCAGTGTTGGATTATAAATCATATTATTCCTAACTAACATGAGTAAAATGGAGAATTTGCTTCCAGAAGTACAACAGTTCTGAGTGAAAATGCAATGGTAGAGGTGTTATGTGCTGAAATGTAATTATTATGTTTGGTTGCACAGTCAGCCAGATGTTTAGATTATTATTATTTTCCATCTGTCCGTTTGCCTGTTTTCCCCCTAGAGAGAGAATGATTGGCCCAAGGTCACCCAGCCAGCTTTCATGCAGATCTAGAACTTACAGTCTTCTGGTTTCTAGGCCATTACCTTAACTGCTACACTAAATTGATCTTCATAATAAGATAAGAGATAAAGGATAAGAGATCCTGGAAGCCTTTCTTGGCTGCAAGATTCCTTCCTTCTTCATGTGGCTTGCACAATAGTTCCCTAAGGTATTCGTTGATCTGGTGGCTTTATTGTTATTTGTCTGAGAGGAAGATATTGGATATAAATCTTCTTGTGTATTCCTGTATCATAAAATTATACCAAGTAAGATTTATATACAAAAATCAACATAGTTCTTCTAGGTGCATCGAAAACATAGGATGCATTCATAGTTGCAAGTGAGACAATATAAATGACATGAGGGAAGTGGATTAGGAGATTCCATTTTTTTTACTAGTGATTGTACATTCAGCCAGTGCTAATAAGTGCAGAAGGTCCCATGTAGGATCATACAGTTGCTCACTTACAGTGGAATTTATGGCAGAACATTGTCAGCAATTGCTGTCCCCCCCCCCTTTCCCAGCCATATGGCTGCTGTGCTTGCAAGTGATGGAATGATTATTTTCTGTTCCTGCCCTGCTTTTTTCCCTATCTTCTTTGAATGTGATTATTTTATTATTTTAGCCTCTAAATTCTATCATAATTCCATAGTAAAAATATTGGGGAGTAGAATTATATTTGCTACTGCATTTGGTGGTGGTTCTGGAGAGCACCAAAAAAAAACCAGTTTGAATTTCATGTGGCCTAAATCATGGACCACAAATAGAACAGGGAAAAGGTATTTTATGCCCTCCAGATATTTTGGATTACACACTTCATTAGCCTCAGATAGCATGTCAATCCTATGGGTGGATTGACATAACACACTAAACTTGAGTTAACAAAATACCCATACTGTATTCACATAACTCATTGTGCCTAAATAATTAAACCAGTGGTCCCCAACCTTTCTGGCTTTATGGACTGCCGGCAGCAGGGAGGAGAGGGGATTGCTCCGTGTGTGTGTGTGTGCAGTTCCATTTTCCCAAACGGCGTGCATGTATGTATACCACTTGCACAAATGGAGCTTCCCATGTGCATGTGCTCACCCACTGCTTGTGCAAGTGGAGCTGTGTGCGTGCTCACATGCTCTCCTGCCACTGCATGGCCTGGTTCCAAACAGGCCACGTCCCGGTACCGGGCTGTAGCCTGGGGATTGGGGACCCCTGAATTAAACCATATTATGTTTTAATGTAATGGCCTGTTTCATATCATATATAAAAACAATGGCTGGATTCTCACAAGATGCTGAAATACCAACAACTAAAACCCATTTGCTGTATTCCAGTATGTCTTATGAACCCAATCAGTATAATTACAAAATAGTAATTCTAAAGATGTAGGATTCACTAGTTCACTACCCTTAGGAAGAGTATCTAATAGAAATGTGCAATCTTTTTATATGGTAGTATTTTATTTGATCTTCAGGAATGATTTTCACATCTCTTCCTTTCTTCTCAAATGTGCTTTTCCGAAAAGCAATAGCTAAGTTTGTACTTGCTTATAATCCACCCCCATTACATCTGTGTGCAAGAACAGATTTCTTTCCTGGTTAATTTGGCTAATGACTGGATATGGAAGGAAAGAATTATGTTGCCTATAACATAAGGCTTAATTTATTTGCTTGATTCATCTGTGCCTATTTTGCCTGCAGAGAGTTTTGCAATATGCCTTTTCTCTTTTGGTGGCACACTGTGATTTGGATTGCATAAACCAAGCTGGGTGGTGGGATCTGTCTTTGGAGTGAAGGTTGAATGAAATAATGTTTGCATCCTTTCAACTTCATGGTTTTCTGCATCCTGTTGCTAATATTTTTGTGCTAAATTATGGCCTAACTATCAAGGTCATTGCATTTAAAATGTCATTTTCTCACCACAAATTGTTGAAAGTTGGTATCCCATTTCTAAACAGAATGACTTCTAAAGATTTTTCCAAGATTTCCCAATAAATATTTCTTGCAAATGAGGAAAAGGACAGACTGGCTTAGTTAAAGTCCTTAATTTAAGTGACAACCACCCAGAATTCCATGCAGCTGTCCATATAGTTTTTTTGTTTCAAGCTCCACTAATCTTTGTTCCTTTTTTCATAGTATCCTGCTCCTCTTTCCAAGTTCTGTTCACAATCTTGCCAGCATTTTGTTGCACTGTTGCACCACCAATGATACTGGAGAGCTAGTGGATTTTGTTAACTGATTATCAAGTTCTTCATCTTTTAGATTTCCCATTAATATAAATCAGAAATATTTGCTGGAAGGAAAATAGAATTCTATGCAATTTGGCAGAAATGGAAACATTCCCAAGCAAAACATGTGGAAATGAACATGGGTATGGTTTTGTGAAGAATTTGCTTATTTCAGTGAGCATAGAAAAACTGGATGGTGGCCATTGGTGTCTGGGAATTATGGGAGTTGAAGTTCAACTGAAAGACATCACCACCCAGAAAAATCTGCTTTCATGCTTTCTCTAGGCTAGTTTCTTCTTTCAAGAACCACTGATAAGCCCCCAAATGCGATCTATGCACGTGTCCAAATCTCTTTTAAATCTTCCTGTTATCTGCTATCATCACAGTGGGCTGCTTAGGTTTAACAGAAGGCAGCTTGGTTTAACAAGATAAGGGGGAAAGGTAACATGCAAGATATTTTCTGAGAATTTTCTCTGGAGAATAAATGCAATGCTAGGTAACGAAAATAAGAACATTTTTCACATTTACTGTTTCAGCAGAAATGAAAGAATGCACATATTTCTCCTGTTCCTTGGGGAGAACAGCATAATGAAAGGGAGAAAAAAGAACAAGGCCAAAAGATTAGACAAATTCTTGGTGCACTGAACCATCAGAAGCTATCACTCATGAGAGCCCAAGAAGCAATCTTATTTTCAGCTTACTTTAAACCTCTAACTGCAAGGTTCAGGTCTCAGTAATTGAACAGGGGAGCAAGAAAGTTTAAGTACCAGTTCCCTTTCCTGTTCGCATACACACACACACACACACACACACAAACACACACACTCATATAAATTATATATATATATATATATATATATATATATATATATATATATATATATATATATATATATATATATATATATATATATATATATATATATATATATATATATATATATATATATATATATATATATATATATATATATATATATAAATATATATACATATACATATACACACATATATACATACATATATACATACATACATACATACATACATACATACATACGTGTCTGTTTCTCCCTTCTTGCATCTATTGAAAACCCTCATTGTTCCAGGCCCCTCATTGCTTTTTCAGACAGTATTTGTTCAGCTTAACTCAGCTCAATTTGTATACATTTCAGAGTGACTATTTTCTTCTAGGCCTGTTACATTTGCAAACTTCTCCTCTCCCTTGTTGTGAGACTAGCGTTATTATTTATTTAAAAGATTTGATTTACAGATTTTTACCCACTCTTCAATTGAAAATGACTGCATGTGTTTAAAATAAGAGCAAGCCAATAACTTTCCCTGGTTGTAAAACTAGTTACAGTAGAAATATATATATATATTTCTCCTTCCTTCCTTGAATTAAAAAGAATTTGCTGTCAATATTTCAAGTGGGAAGACCAGATGAAATAGGATGTTTGCAATGACATGTGGACCTAATCAATAAATAGAAGATTGAAGGTCCAAGCTTACATGAGAAGATGTGCTTCTTCATGGCTTCATTAATGTGCATATCTCTACCCAGCAGAAAAATATACCTTTCAATCCACAATTTGCATTGTCCTGGTCCAACCTCCATTGTCCCTCAGAAAAGGGGCTTGCAACTGGTGCTCCCTTTATAGCTTTAATGCAGGACAATTTAAGAGCAGTAATTTCTAGATTCTCTTAAATATGTTTTTTTCTCCCATAGCATCACCAGCTAGTGAAAAAAATAGCCATTAGTCATTCTCCTACATGCAGTTGATTAAAGGCCATAAGACACATTTGGAATATATTGGGAAGGAAAAATAGATTTAATCCAAACTCTCCTGAGATGTATGTATGTATGTATGTATGTATGTATGTATGTATGTATGTATGTATGTATGTGTTTGTTTATTTTTCCTATTTCTAAACTTCCCATCTCCCTCAGAGTTGACATTGTAGGACAATCAAACCCTTAAGATTAGCTAGCAAGCCATTTTTCTGGAGTTAATGGGCAAAAAAAGGCATTCAGAATTTAATTAATGCATTGCTAATTGGTTTTTCAAAACATTGAAGTTCTTAAATTACTAATGTCATTAGAAAAAGTTTTTTTTAAATTCCTAAATCTAGTGATAATTTTAATTTAACTAAGCTGTACTAAGTTGTACTAAGATACATATGCTTCATGCAGTGGATGCCCAGATGCAATTAATTTAGAATAATGGATTGAGCTAGCCTAACAATTCAATGGGTTAGGATCTACAAGTATGTTCATTTAGCATTATATAACAGTATGGTGAAATTAACTTAACAAACTATTCTTTGGTACCGCACCATGCCAGCAACTGGTCCACACAAACAAGCAAAGCCCCATCCATGGGATGCAAGCAGTACACAAAACCAATACCCTCCAGTCTGCGGAAAAACCTCTCTCCATGGAACTGGTCCCTGGTGCCCAAAAGGTTGTTGACCTCTGTTTTAGCAGACCGCTAGAAATCTGTAAGAAATGCATTCATCAGATGTTGTAAGTGTGTCTCCAGCATTCTTCCAGAAGACTGCTAGACATATTAGTGGTTAGTGGTCTTCTCTAAGGTCAGTGCCCATGTCCTTACCCTTTCCTCCATGGATTCAATACTCTATAGTTGGGAGGTGACACCTTCACAGTATAGCTACCCACTTTCCACATTTATAGAGAGAATTCTCTGTGGGGAGAATTTTTGATCAGTCTGGTAGCCTTGCGGAAAATGCATGCATAAAATATCCCTCCCCTGAAACTCTTAAGCTACCTGGTGGGTTAGCTTCTCTGTAAAACTGCTAAGAGAAGGGCTGCCAGCTACAGAGTAGCATCCAACCTACTGCCTTTCTGTACAAGAAGAAGAGCAGGAGAAAGCCACAACTTGAAGGAGGAGAAAGAAGGATTTTTGGTGCTGAAAGAATAGGCACCAAAGATTCTTACTTCTCCTTCTCTCCCCTTGGGTGGTGAAGAAAAGCAGAAGAGGGCTATATGCTGTCAGTGTTTGATCCTACATAATGATCACTACATAGAAATGTGAACTTACAGCAAGTGACATGCTCTTTCCTTCTCAACCCATGGCAAAAAAAGTAGGGGAGAGAATAGAAGAACCGGGCCTTTTTTCTGTTCTGTCTCTCCTGCTATGGCTGGCAGAAGAAGTATGTGTATGTAGCAGATGGGAATGGAGAGAAAGAGCAGAGAACAATTTTTCCATGCTAGTTCTTTGATCCTGCATTTTGCTTTGTCACCAAGGCAAAGTGAGGGTGGGAGGTGCTGTTAAACTGTCTCTTAGCTACTACTCTGGATATAAACCTTTTAGTCCTTCTGTGCTGAAGAGCCCTTGGACTGCAGAATACAATACCATAAATGGAAGAACAAAGGTCTATTTGCCTGTCAAACTTGTGATATGAGAGAAGTTACAAAATATGGCGACACCAATGAACCTTTTTCAGGTGGCCAGTTACATGGCCTGATAATTTGGGGACTGAAAGTAAACAACAATGACATCTGCTTTCAATTGCTACAGGACCTACATTGATAACTGTGACATCAGAGTCTATTGACAAAGATTTCTGGAGCCTGCTTTATCTGCATAGGACTATCACATTCCTTGCAGCCCTGGCAGTAAGAATTTACATTGTCTAGATCAGGGGTCCCCAACCTGTGGGCCATGGGACAGGCTAGCCAGTGCACACATGTGTGCACATGCACACCCCCACTTGCGCTAGCCCCGTGGCCACGGGGCACGAAACAGGACACCGTGCCTCGGGGCACAAAAATGAGCCACCGCCACATTGTGGGGCACAAAACGGGATACTGCCGTGCCTCTGGGGGTGAAAATGGAATGCCACCGTACCGTGGGATGCTAAAACAGGATGCCTCTATACCTCAGGGCATGAAAATAGGACGCCACTATGCTGCAGGGTGTGAAAACAGGATGCCACCGTGCCTCGGGGCACAGAAACAGGGCACTATGCAGCAAAAGAATGGGGCTGGGCTAGCAGGTATCACGTGGGTGTTAGCTGCACCCCGTTTGCATTGTGCATGTGCTCGCAGTCACGTGTGCACATGTAAAATGCTTCTCCCTCCCTTTCCCTCTGGTCTGTCAATCGAGAAAGGTTGGTGACCTCTGGTCTAGATAACTCAGTTCTGTATTCAATACAGAAGCAGAGAATGTGATTTTAATGCATGTTTGATACACAGAGCTTTTCTATACTGCAGCCTGAAGCTGGTTGACTTCTGTGTGTAAACTGGCTGGACATGAAGCTGGCTAAAGACACTCCTTTTCAGATTTCAACTCTTCCTTTTGACCAAAGTGGTGGCCTATCTGGACTGCACTTATTCTCCACCTTCATTTTCCCTCTCAATTTTTACCAGGGAAACAAGGACAGGCAAAGTACTTCTTCACCCAGCATTTGAAGAAGAGGCAAAGGCACTTATGTGACTAACAACATGGATTGGATAAATTTATGGAGGACATGTTTATCACGTCTACTAGTCTGGAAATTCAATGCCTTCAAATACCAATTGGAAGGAAGTACTAGAGGAAGAGGGTTCTCCCTTCTTTTTGTGATTATGTGACCCCAGAGATATCTCAGTGGTCAGTATATAAAGTTAGACTAGGATGGATTTTGGCTTGATCTGGCAGGACTTTTTTTATCTTCAGATTGCACCTAGTTATCTATGCTTATAGAACCTTTAGATATGTGTTTCTTTTGTAGCGTTACCCCCTCAGAGGCCGCCAAAGCCTAGGCCCTCCCAGCCCCGCTCCTCTCTCCTCCCCTCCCCTCTGCAGCTACCCTCTCAAGTTGTTAAGAAAGTGTCTTTTCCAGTGGGAGCTCACATGAAGGGAGGAGGTGGCAGATTCTCATTGTCAAGGGGGTGCTTTCAGGAACAAAGATGACCAGCCCCTAGCCCCGATAGTCAAAGTGTGGCATTGTTTAACAGCCCCAGGCAGTTGTAGAAGAAATAGTCAATGATTTTACAGTGACTGTTTGGAAACAAGTAGGGTGGGGAAAACCCCGGCTCCAGGCAGCAATGGAAACACAAATGAAGGTAGTCAGTGCTCTGCAGTAACAGCTTGTCCTGCGAGGGCAACTCCCCACAATGTCTATAACTTGCACAAGTAACAGTAATCAAAAGCAATAGCGACCAGCCTCTCCTTCTCTTCTGTCATCGCTCGCAGTCTCAGATCTCGTCGATGTCAAAACCCCTCCCCCCATTTCCTTTATTGTTAAAAACTGAATTTAGCAACCCCAGCAACTTTCTCTCTCCCCTCTCTCTCTCCCCCTCCACTCAGGATATCCCCCCCTGCGAAAGAAGCAATAAAATTCCACCTTCTTACTCTCTCCTTCCCTCTCCTTCTGAGAAAGGGATCAGCTAAAACCTCAAATCCCTCTTCGGCTTCACCTGGTCTCTCCCCAACAACAACAACAGGAACTAACCCCCACCCCCTTTCTTTCCTCCTTTTTCTTTCCTTCCGCCCAATCTACGCCCGCTGTGCCCAAAACCAGCAGCAGCTGTCCAAGCTTCCCTCTCCTCGGGCAGGCTCCCACAAAGCCTTTCAGCCAGCCCCGCTACACTTTAAATGATTAACTTTCTGTCTTTTTATAGCTTCCATGCTGTTTCAAAAGAAATGTTTGTGCTTCTTCAAAACCTGGAAGACATTTTGGTGCACAAGAGGGCATTTATAGTTTTTCAAAGGAGTAACATGATCATAGTTTGTCAAAGTCATGGCAACCATCAAGATGACAGGTCTAAAGGTAAATGAAACCAAATACCTTTTACACCTGAAGGACTGCACAGATCTTGGACATGGCATTAATGAACAGGGAAGTAAGCTTGGGTCCAAAGACCCCCTCCCCTCCATTTTTAGTTGTTTGGAGCATATGGTACAATGCTTTGTAATTTTTTTTCAATATCAATTTATAAAGATGCTGCACCCTTCAAAACAGCTCTTTAAAACCTGTTTGCCAATAGTAGTATAACAAGATAAAGGTCTCAGAAATATTAGAAATGGAGGCCCCAGTGTTGGAATTCTGTGATGACAACCAGAATATTGTTTGAATGCCAATACTAGCAGCTGTGGAATAGACAAAGTATGGTCCTTTATGATTATGTAACTGTAGACTATCTATTCAAGTCAATATTGTTCCAAACTCTAACAGATACAGAAATGTAGTCCAAATTGAGAAACAATTTGCTGCAGTAGTTGGGATATACAACTGATTTGCAAAGAATTTGTCTGGACTGGAATCTCTCAGATTTTACAAATTGTGAAAATTTTCAAAAATTTGGATTGGACAGTGATTTTTCTTCCAATAATGATATGTAGATGAGACAAACAACAACAACCTTACAGTAGCTTATAGTTAACCTCACAGTCACTAAAATTGTCTGATCCAGATTCAGTTCAGCTTTTTGAGAGTTGGAAACTTATTCAATGACACTATAAACCTTGAAGTCTATTTCTGATTGGTTTCCCTGACATATATGCCACATTACTGCTTCTGACCAAAAACTATAAGGAATAATGAACTTTATAGAAAATGGTTGTCTGTCATATGCATAAAAGTTGCTGACTGTATTTAACCCATTTTTTTGCAGACAGGGAAGCCTTACCATATCACATAAAATAATCTTTACGATAACAGAATTGTTATTCGAGATGGAGTAAAATAACAACACAGTAAGAAAAAGTAGAGGTTTATGAGCAACACTTAAACATTACTAAATTCAGAGATAGTGCAAAACTGTTTGATAACTCTGGATAAGCTAAGATGAATTTAATCTCAAAACATTTATTGCAGCTATAAACTGCACCAGAAGATTAGAATTCCTAAACAGAAAGAACTGTTAAAGGTTACATACAATATCTTGAAAGAGAATTGGAATACCTATTTGTCAACCTGGAGACCATAAACGCTTAATTGTTATACACAAGTTTTGAAGAATCTTAAGGTTGTAAGCAAGGCCAGTATTGTAAAAGCTATTGCTATCAATTGCTTACAAGTCAACATCCCCTGAGTAACATGTGACAGAGATCACAGAAAGCGACTGAACAGTTTGCAGAGAAATATAACTTTATTTTCTGGGAAAATAGAAATTAGGGCTAAATTTTAAAAACAAAAATTATAGCCCCCAACACAGGCCAATGAAATGGGAAAAATAGGGGCATATTATTTCTACCATTCCATTCTTAGTACAACAGACACAGGTCAGAATAAAAAGACGTGGTGATTTTGTCGTGTGTAATGATTTTAATTGTGTTGAATTTTGTTATTTTTGCATGTTGTTTTGAGCCGCGCAGGATTACACTGTGTAATATGGATAGCCATATAAATTTTTTAAGTAAGTCAATCAGTATGTAAACAAAACAAAGCACACTACTTTGTTTCATGTGCAAAATAAAACATGGCCATATCAAGCAGTACTATTTGCTCTGTGCTGCTCCAGAGGATCTAGTTGGAGTGATGTCTTACATGTGTTGTTGGTTTATTTGTTTCCCTTCTTGGCCAATGCAGCCATTCCTATTGGAAGAGGATGAGTGGATTTACAGTTGTTGGGGGATGGAGAGCTGTAGAATAAAAGGAGTTAATTCATTCTGGATCTAATCCCAAAAGAGAGAGGAGTGTGCAGTGAAGGCCCTATGATTGGATTGCTTTTGCTCTTACTGATGGAGTTGGTGGATACACAATATATCTGGCTGCTTATAAACAAGTCTCTGTGCTAGTTTGATTGATATATGGATGTTTTGGTATAAAGGCGATCTACAGCTGCACATGTTTCTTGTTGATGTTAAGCTCAGGGGTACATTTAAGAAACTGAGAAGATCTATCTGTATCAGTTTGGATGCTGGTTGTATTGATGTTGATCATATTAGTTCCTTGGTTTTATGGATGAGCTGCAAATGCTAATATATTATTGGCACAGCTTGCATAATATATAGCAGAGACTATTATAAAATAATATAATAATTGGAAACAAAGACAGTAGTAGGAATTGTTGTGTTGTCCTCTTAAGTTGTCATCTTAAGTCTTAATGAATCTTGGGCTGCAGAGGGACTTGCTTCCTCAGTTGTTTATTTTCAAGCCTGCTTGACATTACAGAGATCTGACAAGTTCTTTAGGGGTAAGCAATCACTCTTTAAAAAATCAGTAGCTAATAGTTCATAGAAGAGGAGCTTAATGGAGCTGGTCTCTCAGAATTACTGGTGGAATAAGCCATACATGCCATCTCTATTTCTGCTGCAGCCTACATGTTTGCAGATCTTGCAAAAATGGGTAAAATCCCATTTGTAATAATAAATTGATATGTTTTTATTAAAAGAAAATATACCCCATCAGGAATTATAGCTGAGTATGGAGCAGCATTACTTATACAATCCTTGGTTGATTTAATCAGGTACATAAATCACTCATCACATATTGTCATATTATATTACAATGATATACACATTATGAATATCATAAAAGGAGGAATTACCTCTTAGCATTGGGTGTTTAGTGATGACAATTCCCCCAAAAGGAAAGCAAAACAAAACCCCTCATTAAGCAATTGTGCCCCTCATGTAACCATAACCATTGCCCCTACAATACCTGAAGACAGATAAAGCAAACAAGAATAGAATAGAATAGAATAATAATATTCTATTCTATTCTATTCTATTCTATTCTATTCTATTCTATTCTATTCTATTCTATTCTATTCCATTCCATTCCATTCCATTCCATTTAAACAAGTTTGCATCCTATATATTACTTGGGTATAAATAATACATTTATACTATGCATAGTAAATAAATAGTGCTACAAATATGGCTTTTTGATCTGAATGCACTTATCTTAGGCAATGCATATTGGTCTATAAGAAGATAAAATCTGCCCACGATAAGGATTAATTTGCCCCTGCCACTCACTTTTCAATTTCACTATTGATAGCTCAGCTGAATCTGGGAAGTTGGTTACATTTAGTGATTTGGAGGGACAGATTTCAGTTGAACGTAGTGGAATAGTTAAAAGGAGAAGTAGCTTCCCTTACTCAAATGCCATTAGTAAGCCAGCTTTATCCAACCGGAATTCTTTTTGGATCTGTTTGCTTGATCATATTGTGATTTGCCTATTTCCCCCCCCCCAGACCTTTTCAAAAAATTATGAGCTACTGATAAAGCCAATAGAAGCTGGAGAAATATCCAAGGTTATCTATGGTTTTAGAAGGTCATGAAATTGCTTTGTATTCTAATGAAATGCTATGCAAACTCTCATTTTCTGATCTCAGCAAAAAATGAGTCTTGATGCCTGAATGGATTCTGCTCGCCATATGCTAAAATCCATTATGGGCATACTGAGTCTGCACTCATTTGAGTATCTCGAACCCAAAATAGAAAGTAATTTTTGGTTTCATAAATCCCTCCATTTCTGAAACAGGATTTTTTGGAGCAGAAGGTTCCCAACTGTAGAACCTTTTTGTGATGTTGTGATTCCTTTCCAACAAAATAAATAAATAAGCAACAAGTAAATAAAGTACTGTCAAGATCTGCACTCTGTTAGATCTATTAAGTTTTGCCGTGTAACTCTTCTTTGCCAGCTTAAAAGAGAACAGATGGAGCTGCTGAAGGATAGAACTGAAATGTGATACTCTAAAGGAAAAAAGGGCAGTGCTGGTAGTGGATTGAAGACTGCTGAGGGTGAGTTTTCACAATTTTTAGAGGCAAATTCAGCTTGGTAAAGGCATATTTTTATCACAAAGATGTAAGCTGATAACATATCAACTGTTAACCCTGTTTATGTATCAAAGCAGGTTAATATATTTATCTATCTGCAGATTGTCAAGAAAAGTAGAATACAACTTAGTTCAACCTTTACAATGAAA
Organism: Protobothrops mucrosquamatus; assembly: GCF_001527695.2. Taxonomy (NCBI): domain Eukaryota; kingdom Metazoa; phylum Chordata; class Lepidosauria; order Squamata; family Viperidae; genus Protobothrops; species Protobothrops mucrosquamatus. The sequence continues at coordinate 207,664 of NW_015387776.1, read as the reverse complement.
ATGTACTTAATAATAATAATAATGATAAAGTTGGAAGGGACCTCGGAGGTCATCTAGTCCAACCTCCTGCTCAGGCAGGAAACCCTATACCATTTCGGACAAATGGCTGTCCAGTTTCTTCTTAAAAACTTTCAGTGTTGGCGCATTCACCGCTTCTGGAGGCAGGTTGTTCCACTGGTTAATTGTTCTAACTGTCAGGAAGTTTCTCCTTAGTTCTAGGTTGCTTCTCTCTTTGGTTAGTTTCCACCCGTTGCTTCTTGTCCTGCCTTCAGGCGCTTTGGAGAATAGCTTGACTCCCTCTTCTTTGTGGCAGCCCCTAAGATATTGGAAC
>NW_015387776.1:175637-207008 GCF_001527695.2 Protobothrops mucrosquamatus | reverse complement strand
CAATAAAGAAAAATATACTTCCAAGTGCCCAGATGTCTAAATGATGTGGAAAAGAAAGGAGGGGGGATGCTGAGCAAAATGTTCCACATTTTGAGGCATGAAAAGGAATGGGCTAATGAAGCATTAGGCAACATAATGTCTTTTGGGGGTTAAGATTTGTGATATTTTATTTTTAAATCATTCTCTGAGATACAAATGTCTTTTTCTTTACTAAAAACACAAATGTACCACAGATTTAAACCATCAAAAAAACCAATATGGTGTCAAAATTAAAATACTGAATTAAGAGAGTGGAGACTATCAAGTCATTTGCTGTGAGCCCAAATCACTTCACAGAATTTTTGTGAAGCAAAAATTGGAGGATAAAGTGACCTTGAGCTCTTGAGGATGGCTTAATTGTCCCCCCCCCCCCGGTAATTTAGAAAACTGTGTTTAGAAAACTGTGTTTTAGAATAACAGAGTTGGAAGGGACCTTGTAGGTCATCTAGTCCAACCCTCTGCCCAAGCAGGAGACCCTACACCATTTCTGACAGATGGCAGTCCAGTCTCTTCTTGAAAGCTTCCAGTGATAAAACTCCCACAACAATGCAGAGCATTGGACTAGATTATTTTTGTAGTCCTTTCCAACTTCATAATATTTATCATTCCATTCTGCTGTAATCCATCATTCCCTTTATGGCTCCAAAGTGAGTTAGATTAAGTGAGATCTGAACAGACTGGGACCCACTGATCAAGCCCAGCCTAGTTACAGTACGTTATGCCAAATATCCTTAGGACTATTACTAAATGTTATGTTTTATTCTCTTCATCTTCAATTTTTTAAATAAATATTTTATTAATTTTCTAATTTTACAATCATAAGTAAATAAGCAACGTGTTGTCTGGATCTATTAGTAATTCAGTGGTACATATTAACTTTCTCAGTCTAGTCCAATACTACACCATCCAGTGCTTCCTTGGTCTCTCTTCATCCAGTAGTATGCATTTTTCCATACTGGGCAAATACAATTTTTGTTACTGTTAATATATATACAATTAAATATAGACATCTTCATCACATTTTTCTGGTATTATACATAATATTGATAGTATCAATTTATAATATCTTTTCTAGTCAAACTATATCTCAATTGCATTTGCACTTAAAATCCATTTATTCAATCGATATCCTGTTTTCCCCGCTTTTTTAAAATTTTAATTTCCCGTCAATGTTCAAAACATCTCTATCGCTTATAATTTTCTCATAATAAATTATATTTGGGTAACCAAAAGCTTCTCTTATTCAAACCCTTTTAGAATTTTCATATTTCACATCTCATAACAAAGTATAATATTCTAGTTACAAATCCTATCCTTCTAATTATAATAATATTTTTATTTCTAACAGTTATCTATTTTCTTAGCCATATTCAAACCTGTTTAGTAGTATAATATCCCATCTAATAGGTCAGATCCTCTATTTTCTTCAGTCTTACTCTAGCTTTCTTCCTTTGCCAAATAACTTTCCAAGTCAGTACACTGAAATCATCAAGTAGTTCTTTCTCTGTTTTTGTATATATTGTTTGGAATGAGGAAAAGAATTTGGCTGAAGTGTTTTTGGAAGAATGCTCTACCCATTTATATTCATTAAACAGCCTCTATCCTTCTCCTTCAGTTTTTCTTTTCATTTCTTGTTTGTCAATATTCAGCATTTCTCCTAACAGCTTTATCATCCATTCGATCAGCTCTTCTTCCTTATCCTCAAATGTGTTCTGAGATCTTGACAAGTACGATGCCTTTTCCATTTCCAGTGTTATCACTGCATCTTCTAATTTTTCATTTGTCTGTATCCGTCTGTTAATTCCTTACTTTAGGTCCTCTGTCTTTGGATCTGTTTCTTTTAATTTTCCTTGTGTTTTCTGGATTATTAGTTCCTTTTTTGCAGTCATTGTCTGGCTTTGTAAGTTTAGGTTAGAAAATTGTTCTTTATCTCATTTGTGTTATTTTTAGTTTCATCCTGAAATGAAACAATTGTCTCTTGGATTGATTTCAACATGGAAAGAATTTCTTTCTGAGATTCATTAACATTTTTTGTTGACATATCAAGCTGGGAGCTTTGGAGACAGGTGTTGAAGATGATTTTTTACCATTTAAGGCTGAGTATGGAACATTCATTTTGTTTTTGTATGTAATCTTTATAGTCTAATAGGGTCTCCAATCCAGATAAGCAGTCCAAAAGTTTTTGTTTTTCCCTTTTCCCAGCTGCAGTCTGCAAAAGTGAAAGTGTCCAGGAACAACAAAGAGTCTGAGTCTGGGCTTCAAGCCAAGTTTCCCTTAAGCATAATAAATTGTAGTGCCATAATTCTCCACAAGATGTCATTGACACCATCTTCCAGCTTTCCAAATACAAGCTCCTTCGTCATCTCTTCAAGGTGACATTTGACCCTTTTTAGGGTCCCAGTGGGGCGAAATCGAATGTGGAAGACGAAGCCCCATCTTCCTGTGTCCGTTACACTGCGATGTCAAACCGGAAGTCCTTCATCTTCAAATTTTTTAAATATATTTTATTGTGTTGGCTACTCATTTCTGAAGTACAAACTGTCTGCCTGCACAACTTGTTCTAACCTGACTTTTTATCATGTTTTGTTCTTTTTCTTGTAAACTCAAATCATTTGTGATTGCTCTTATTAAGGCTTATACTTTTTCTATTTAATTTTTGATAAAATCATTCCACCCAAAGCTCAGTCAGAGGGATCTTTTTACACTGTGCTTTACTTAATCTAAGGATAAAATCAGACTCCAGTGCATGGATATTCTCCAAAAACAAAACTACACATATAGTTTCATAATTCTTCTCTGCAACCCCCAGAATAACGTAATTTTATCTTATGTTGGTATATTTAGTCTCCCCATCACTCTGACTGTGGCAGCCAATGATATAGAACAGGGAGAAGCAAGTACAAATAACACAGTTCAAGAATACAAAGTGAGTTCTGAGAGACATTAAAAGAAGAAAAAATTAAATATGGCAGCGATTGCAAATTTGGAGTAATGGGTAAATTGGCCTCAATCCATTGCTTCTCTCGTTCTTCACTGTTGGAGGTACTGCCAGCATGTGGTAAGAGATACACTTGAATTTTTGCAAGAAGAATTTAGTTAGACCGCTTATTTCTAGCAGACCCATTACTTTGGTCTATTCAGTCCTGGTATTTTGCTCCCCATTGTCTTTGTAGAAGAAAAGGAATTACATGGCAAGCAGAGTAGGACACTGAGCCTTTTGACTGGTAGAAAATAATTTTCCTACACAGGAGCTGATGAAACTGGAACATATAACCCACATGATGTCTGTGAGAAATGATGTATAAACTATCATTTCCAGCTATTGAGAAGCTGAAGTGATCTCCTATATTCTGCCCACTGGCTTTTCCCAAAATTAATTTCTGAGGGAGGCCAAAGAAAGCTCACAAGTAGGTTCAAACATATATCACTGTAATTTGGTAGCAAAATTTACAGGGCCCTATTTTTATGCTGTTTGATAGTCTTAAAAAACAAAAAGAACATTTTACTATATTAGCAGTGTAGCGCTACCTCCTCAGAGGCCGCCAATGCCCAGGCCCTCCTGGCCACGTCCCCCCTTGTCCAGCCTTGCAGCAATGTTCTTTAGAGATCGATGAGATGTCTTACAACCGGAACTCACACAGCATTAATGGGTGGCAGGCTCTTCTTGTTGAAGCAGGACTTTCAGGCACGAACTTAACCAGTCACAGTGGTTGATACTCTGAAGATGTATATAACAGCTCAGGACTGCTTTAGCAGCAGGAGTAACAGGCCCCTGAGCAATCATTCAGAATCCGATGAAATGGGGGGGGGGGGTAAACCCCGGCTCCAGATGGTAATAATAACAACGACGGCCAGTATGTTATGGTAATGGCTCATCCCCCAGGGCAACTCCCCCCCACAATGTCCCAGCACCTATGCCAGCAGCGATGGCCACAGTCCAGATGCCTCCAAAGTCCACAACAACAGTTGGCAGCAACAGTTGGCACCACCAGTCTCTCTCCTCCTGGTGCTTCTTCTCTAAGATTCTTCTTCAGGTTTCAGGATTCAAAAAACCACCCCCCTCCCTTACTCTTTATTATTAAAATCCGAGGCTAGAAACCCCAGCCAACTCCCTTACTTCACACTCTCACTTGCCTCCGTTTCAGATATCTTCCCACGGAGGAAGCAATAAAACTTCACTCTATCTAGCCTCTATTTAAAATACCCTTAATAGAAAAATAAAGTAAGCTTCCAGACCTTCTCTTCTCAACTCCAACCCCCCCCCCAGCCTTCTCCTTTTCTTCCCTTTTCTATCCTTCCTCCTTCCACTCACGCCAGCCACACCCAAGCCAACTGCAGCTGTCCCAATCTTCCCCTTCCCAGTCAAGCTCCTGCAAGCACTCTCGGGCAGTCCCCGCTACAGCAGCAAAGCTCAAATTTTGTTCTATGCACATTCATTAAGAAGACATTATTTATTGCAATCACGAAAACAGATCATATACAATTGGCAGTGTTTTTATAAAAATCAGTTGCCATTTAGCAATAATATATAAACATTTATATGTACCCTGATATACTTTGTGCTTCTTTTCAAAATGTAACAGAAGCAGTGGTGGGATTCAGCCGGTTTGCACCACTTCAGCAGAACCGGTAGCTAATTTTTTGTTGCCCAGGCCCAGAATGGACTTCCGGAAGCGGCATCCACATAGATAACTGGTTGTTCACATATTTGAATCCCACCACTGAACTTAAGTATTCAACTGTGGTTGGACATTCCAAAGACACTCTAGATAATGTTGCTTTATGTAAAATTCAGGGTGAAGTCAACACAAAAAGTTTGTTTAAAGGTAAAGTGCAGAATCTGTGGCCATATTAGATAGCTAACAAATGTTCTGTTCTCAGCAAGTGAATCACAATTATGTTTATATCTTTCACACATCATATCTTGACAGTTATTTGTATACTGTCCTCAATCTATGTAAATATGCACATTGTACCTTTTAGCATAGACTATGGGAGATAATGAAGCTGCATTGCTTCAAGAAATTTATTACAAACTGTTGATCTTACTAGATTCCTCATAATTAATTTACTGCAATTATTGACCCTCTACCTAGTCTACAACATATGGTTTCTCTTTAATGACCATCTTCTTCAAGATAGTAATTTAACTGTTGATACCTTATGGAAAGCATAATATATTTTGCATAATATATAATGATATTTCCATTTTACCATCTCACTGGAGGATGATGCATTTAACCAAAGTTGCAGTGGGAAAGATTGGACCTGAATGACAGAATAACTTTAACACATTTTTTAACCGGACTATTCAATCTTTTTCCAATTTTTGATTCACAAGGTATTTCGTCAGCTTCCCAGATCTGGACTTGGCAGTAAATCTCATCCTGCTGACTTTACACAGTTAAACTAACCCTCCAGCCTCCAACTTGGCTGAAGTGTCTCAGATGCATGACTTGGTAGAGCTAGATAAAAAATCTTTACTGCAGTTAGAAGGAAGTCACATTGAACAATTGATTGCCTTTGGTCAAATGAGGATGGAGTTCCCTCTTACACTTCCAGCAGTTTCAACTTGTTGCTTTTCTACCTTTTCCACACTTTGAAAAAAATTGTACTCTGTGCTTCATGGCCTTGAAGCTAAGCAATTTTTGGTTGTTGATGTAAGTGACATTTATGTTCCCAAACCTCTGGCTCTAAGCTTTTCTTCCAAATTTCTTTGAATTGTTTTTTTTTGGGGGGGGGAGGAGGAACTAAGAGTAAGCACACAGTAAGGAAGAATGAGGTGGGGGCCACTCCCTTTGGAATACACATAGAATCTGAATCCCTGATAGCCTTTTAAAGATTTGTAAGGCAGAATCCCCCCCCCCCCTTATACAGGAAGGCTTTAGAATTGGTATCAATGCGATTTATGGATCTCTGGTTTCTCTCTGGAGTTGTTCTGTTTTATGTTCTCTTTAAAACTCATGACCAGAGAAAGAACAGTAAAATGGGACAATAAATAAATCCCTCACATTCTGTATCACAGACTAGTATGCTGGCTATTTACATGCCCATTTATAGTGGCATCTGGAACTCCTTATTACCTATCCCTCCCCACTAGGTCAGAATGCTAGCTATACTATCTTTGAGATACGGTGAGTGAATAAAAACAATTTGATTTACTGGGCTACTGATTCTGACTGATTCTTCTCCCTGTCACTTCTCAGGGTCAATTTGGTTTGTTGTAAATGGTCTCTTACGAAAGCATTTTGTAAGGATGGAGCAGAGCAGGGAGTAGAGCATCCCATAGGTTTTGTAATGAACACAGCTCATGTGTATAGAGGTACCTTTTACTAACACTTTGTATATGAATATATGCAGAATACGGAATGGGAAAAATAGGTTTTTAAAGCACTACAAGATTTTTCCCACATATTATATCATATTGAAGCAAATTGACACAAAGCTGTACTGTGGGGTAGTCTAATATATACATTTTGAAATAAATCATTTGCAGCAAGGCTATACAATTATATGGTATCTCGAGCCTTAGTGATGTTTAACAGATAAAAACTGTTATGCTTTGTATAATCAGAATGGTGCAGTGGGGTCATTTTTTGTTATGCTGCATATTGTGAGAGCCTCTCATTTTCCTGAATTAGCGAAAAGCTGGGGAAAGAAAGTAATAAAAAGATTTTGCTTGAATGCTGCTGTAAAGAATGAATAAAGACTTATGATAAATTTGAATGTGAGATACCAGCTGGGCTTATAGATTCCCTTCTTAAAGAGAGTCAGCAAATATTTATTTTTTTACTTTTCTGGAGTCCATTCTTTTTTAATATATTTCCAGCTCTTTTTCATTAGGCAATTACCAGGCAATCTGCTGGGGAAAATTCTAGTTGGTGAGATATATCAGATTCACACCTGCTTTCGTACTTTCATGGAAAAACTGCCAAATCCAGAAGATCTCATTTTATTTTCCAGCTCAATAAAACATTCCCCAAAGCCTTAAATGTAGACCCAATATTTATTCATTGGCCCTTTTCACTAGAATATTGTTTACAGTATGTTAAAACTTTCTGGCCATCCAATGAACATTTAAATGGATCTTACGTATTTGGGATGGTGACTATTAATACATCTGGAATAAATTGCATTGAAGAGAACACTTTCATGACAAAATGAATCAAAGAGACAGAATTTACCTTTTCCAATGGTAAGCCATTCTGAAATTAGCTTCTTCCTAGCCTCCATTATAAGCCCAAGAGTTTCAACAGGAGAGAAGCCTGTTCTGGAGCTGTAATTATTTGAATAGTCAGCATGGGTCCCACAGATTTCAAACACGAGTGTTTCTTGGATACTCTCACATGTAATGGAATGTGTGGATGGTCTTGAGGAATGACTAGGAACAGCTGTTGCTTAGGAACAATCAGAGAAGAAAGGAAGGAGCTCCCAGTGGCTTAATGGTCAGAGAAAGAAACTTAAGAAGGACCCACCCTAATGGATCAAGCAGTTAAAAGTGGCATCAAGAAGGTTGTACTTTCAGAGTTGCAAGATTAAGATCAGCCCTTCCAGGAAAACTAGACAGAAAACACAACTAGATGAACTAATTCTACTTAATGTAAGAATACATTAACAGGGTTGCAAGTGTTGAGACTCTAGAAAGAGTGCAGAGAAAAGCAACAAAGATGATTAGGGGACTGGAGGCTAAAACCTATAAGGAACAGTTGCTGGAATTGGGTATGTTGAGTTTAATGAAGAGAAGGACGAATGGGGACATGATAGCAGTGTTCCAATATCTCAGGGGTTACCAGAAAGCAGAGGGAGTCAACCTATTCCCCAGAGCACCTGAAGGCAAGACAAGAAGCAATGGATGGAAAATAATCAAGGAGAGAAGTAACCTAGAACTAAGGAGAAATTTCCTGACAGTTAGAACAATTAATCAGTGGAACAACCTGCCTGCAAAAGTTGTAAATGCTCTAACACTGGATGTTTTTAAGAAGAGATTGGACAATCATTTGCCTGAAATGGTATAGGGTTTCTTGCCTGAGCAGGCAGTTGGACTGTTGTTTTGTTATTCTGTTAAATATAAAAGTACAAACATCCCACCACCATTTTTAACTACTTGATGCATTAGGGCAGGTCCTTCCTAAATTTATTTCTCTAGTCGTTAAGCCACTGCAGGCTTCTGTGTCTCTCTTGTCTGATTGTTCTGCAGATGGTATCTCTTTTCCTTGTTCCCCAAGGTCATCCACACATTCCATTGCACACATGACCTCTGCTCAGATATGCTACCCAGAGCCAGCCAAACAACCATTTGTCAAAGTGATGGCATTGCTAGTGCACTGGGAAAGGAAGTCATTCTCATTTAAATTCTGCCCTTGCAAAATTGTAAAGTGACAAGAGCTGCTATAGTAGTAACTGCATTGAATGCCATATTGATTCAAGGCCTTCAGCTTGCCTGTATGTGCTGCTCCTGAAATTCTCTTTTGGATCAGCTCTGTGCATCCAGCAATTCATCAGGACTGTAGAAATGTAAATTTAGTTTGACAAGAGCAGAATCTGTCACAGGCTTGGATCTCTAGGGTGTCCGTAGACCTAATTAGTCAGTAGGGCTGTGTGAATTAGTTGTGATTCAGTTTGAATAATCAGTTAAGTTTAGATTGTTGAACCAATTAATTTTGGATTGTCCAATTGAATAATCTCATTAATTTAATTTGAACTGTCAGTTTGATTTAGAAAAAGTCTGTCTGTAGCCATGCAGAAAAGCTTCAAATAATCAAATCAATTCACAGGCAACCAGATCAGTTTGACAGCTCAACTAGAGTGACTCAATGTTTCAATCCAATTTGATCTGAAGATTTGATTGAATGGCTTTTGAAACACATCTTCACTTTGAATATTTGCATAGTGCTATTAGTTCAACCATATCTCTATGAATAAAAATTAAAACTGTTAAACAGGAAAATTCATCCGTTTGTAAGTCTTACAAAGATTGCACGAGAATAGTATTCATGCGGTATAAAATTCACCTCATTATACTACTTTATTTCTTAAAGAAAATATGTCTTCATCTTGTCCTTGGGACATGTTAAAAGCATGTAATGAATGATCCTCATTATATATTTTAGCTCAGGATTGTTCATACATTCCTCAAAATGAAGCCTACAGAATTAAATATGGCTTTATTTTTTTCCCCAAGTACAAGATTCATAGAATGGCACTTTTTTTTCAATCGTGAAATGATACAATTAGGCGATGTACCCTGACTTACAAATAGCCAAAGGTCTAGGTGGGATGCAATGTTGTGAGAGCAGAAGACCAGTTCCTGGGTTAATCTTTTTCTTCTCTTCTTCCTCCTGCTGTAGTCCAAACTATACTCAGGAAAGGCCTCTCCAGAGTCATGGGAAAATCACTACAGAGTGCAGATTTTTTTTGGAGGGAGGGAGAAAGGAAATCTCTATTGTACAATACAAGCTGCCTTCAGATTGCACTCAATTAGATTTCCTACTCTGATAAAAACCCTTGGAATTACTGTATATATGTATGACCTTTTAAAGAAGTTTTGAGAATTGGTAGTCAGTGAGAAGTTTGGAAAATGAGGTCAGTCTCAGTATACCTCAGTTTTCTAAATTTGATAGGAGATACTTCTTTATAATTGTGCATGGAAACTGGGATCATGCTACTCTGTTATATTTCAGTCTGAATGAATATACACAAATAGAGATAGTGAGATAGATTGCATTTGTGTAGAAGACACTGAAAACAGATGTGAGACTACTTATCTATATCTGTTCTTGTCTGTATTGATCTGATAGGCTAATCCTAATGTTAACTTGCAGCCTGAAAGACAGTTTAAGTTGCAGAAAATAGCACAGGAGGTTTAGAAAATAGCACAGGAGGAATAGAAATATGCAGTGGGAATATTCCGAAACATGTCTTCATTACTGAAGTGTCATATGTTCTCAATGGCCCAGGATGCTGCGGGTTAACTTGGGTAATCTGTCAGCCATGACCATTTCTGGAAACAGAAAATCTGCCATGACAATTTATTGCTTGGCTATTTCAGTTTCAGATTATTGAAACATGGTCTACATGGAATTGCCTTGGAAGACAACACAAAGCTGCTGCCACTATAGAATGCATCAGGTATAGTAGATGGTAGTCAAGAATGCTACACGGAACTCCACACCTCATGAGGGGTAAAAAGGTTTTATTGACTGCCAGTCTGAGATCAAGATACCATTCAGAACATTGAAAGAGTGTCTGCCCCAGATCTTTGCTTAAGATCTGCCAAAAGCCTTTTCTCTGTGAGTCTCACTATTGCAAGCGACACTTTACATGCGGATAAGAAACAAAATCATTTTTTTAAGCAGAATATGGAACATCCTTTTCCTGCAACCGAAGGAGGTGGCAAATCTGTATTGGTTTCATATTTGCCTCAGACAAAGACGTCCATTCTTGTGCAAATTTTTGGGTCTCAGCAACAGCAGTTGATCATTTTTTGTCCATAAGGTGTTTGTACTGTGTGTTATTGTTTTACTGTTTTCATTGATTGCATCCTATCTGCAAAACTGTTTATGCAGGGTGATTTATAAATGTTGCAGTAAGAAAGTAAGCAAAAGAAAGGACAACAAAAGTCCATGAATGAAACAAAGTAATAAACCCTTTTTGTTGAGTAAACTGTGGTTTTTGCACACCAAGATTGTAAGAAAGGTAAGGAGGCAATATTTTGGGAAGTTCCTTAGAAATAATTTATGTTCAGGCTCTTGAATCATTTTCTTTTCTTGCAGTAGCCAGCAGATCAATTTTCTTTTTTCTCCCCTCTTAAACCAATCCTGAAGAGCATCCTGTGATGCTCAACCATATTTGCAATATCATTTTCCCTTGAAATCTTGATCGTCTCCTAGCTTTTTCTTGTATGATGGTTCACACCGAATCCAACACATTAGCTATACAGTGCCTTTATGATTGTACCAGATTTCCCCCTCCCCCTAAAAAATATCTTGGTAATCCTGACGAGGCCAACAGAAGTGAAGTTATCTGTGGAGCTCTGAAATGAAGACATGACAAGAATGAAACTGCACTAATTTGACAATGCACTGACAGGATTATCATTCAATTAGCAACATGGCAAAACAGCACCAGATTGTTCTGCTGAATTTGTTGTGTTAAAAGTGGCAGTTGCTGGAGCTGAGTGCAGAATCTTACAATATACAACTATTTCTGCTGCATAGCAATGCCAATCCTATGACTGTCCTCATTTATTCACTTTTCTAACAGCTGAATAGAACATGTGGTGTGAAAAGCTCTTGACATTTTTTTTCCACTGAAGTCTTTTCATATTAAAGAGTTTAACAGTTAGCAGAAACATCAGTGCCACTTAACAATAATTTCTCATATAGATGTCAGTTCAAGTGATTAAGCTGTTCTCCTTAGTGCAACCTACTTTAAATATATAAGATGAATTAATATTAATGGGTAGATGTGATTGGGTATCTGCTTGGAATCCCACTCCTAACAAAATGCAGGAAATGGAAACCCAATAGAACAAAAATATCCTACAGACTCTACAAAAAAAAATTGTTAACAATATACGAAGTATATCTGTGATTTCAGCTTCTACCAGGTGTTGACAACACAGACAGGCAAAAACAACCAACAGAAGCATTAGTGGTTGTAATCATTTGGGCTACACTGTGGAAGGAAGAAAGTATGATGGATATCAATATTCTCAACTTCCTGGCAGGTAATTGAAAACACTTCAGAAATTTTATTTCATGCATTGATGATCTTGTTTAACTGTGTGATGCTTGTTTAGTCAACAATCCTTTGAAATTCCAGTCAGCTCTTAGAAAAGAGTTGGGCAAACTTTCAGATGTCATTGTACAATGACTCCCATAATATGCTGTGATTGTCTATGATGGGTGAAGATAATGTGAGTTATGTCCAAACTATCTGGAGAGATGTTTCCTTTCCCTTTATAGATTGATAAGCAGATCTTTACTATTTTTACCATGATACAAGTATAGGTATGAATAACTAGAAACATTTAAATCCTCTAGCTCCAAAAGAAACTCAGCTATCTCAAATATACTATTAATTATCTTATTCCATCTTTTTTCTGATGTTTTCCATACAAGATTTCAACCATTATTCAAAATATCCCATGATCATAGCGCATAGCAAGTTGGCTAAATTAAAAATCTGATACTGGTGGCCGTTGACTGCTTAATAATTTGATTACCCCTTTCAAACTAAAGTTCTACATAATGACAAAACAAATGAATATGATATTTACCAATATTCTGTGTAGCTTGAAGTACAGTCTAAAGAAATGCAAGGAAAAAAGCAATAGACATGGGTTACTATGAGTAAATATTACAGTCTAAATTGACTTTCAGTTTAAGACTATAGATCTTTACAGTACAATATGAAAAAATAACCCATAAGGGAAATAAAACATTGGAGAAGTATTGAATCCATCTCAACCATGTAACTCAATCTATATGTCATGTTGTGTATTTGTATTTTGAATGAGGCTCTACATGTATGGGAGGAGATCTTATTTTATTTCACTTAGTCCAGTGTTTCTCAACCTTAGCAATTTTAAGACGATTGAACTTAAACTTCCAGAATTCTGTAGCCAGCATGACTGGCTGGGAATTCTAGGAGTTGAAGGCCCCTCATCTTAAAGTTGCTAAGTGGAGAAAGACTCTGACTTAGTCTATTAGCCATTAAGGCCACTTTGATAGTTGATTGCTTTCCTGCCTATTAAACTCTGTGTTTTATTAGACAATCCACTTTATCCTTTCATTCCCATTTTACCTTGAAAACTGAAGTTCACTCCATAGCCCAAAGTGAAATAAAAGGAAGAATCTAGAATAACCAGGGAATGCCTTGGGCCCACTAGAGATTGTAAAGGTAAAATAAGGCTCAGTTATTTATACCAGGTCAACGATAGGCTATAGTTTTTTCAATGATTTGTAAATAAATTGCAGTGCAATATTACATCATGCTGAGGTTTCAATGTTAAGGGATGAGCAATGATATGCACCTTCTTTAGGCCAATGGAAGGGCCTCATCCTAAGTATTGTTGTTTGTTTGAAATACTCCAAAGGACTGTTTTTGTTTTGTTTTTTAAAAATACTAGGTAGTAAAAGTGTTTAGTTAAAAAATAACTGTAATACTTGTTTTTAGAAATGTTAATTTCTAGTCACATTTTTGTCTACTATAACATAGAATGTAATGAACAAAAAAAAAGATAATTGAACAAAAATAATAAAGCAGCATAAGATACTTGAGAAGGAAACAATTTTTGACAGATGATGTCTTTTATTGTGTAGGGAGGCACCCCCCAGATTAAAATATTCTTTATTCTTAATATTAAAAAAGAGGCAGGATAGAATATTTTCCCTAAAGAAGAAATGGAGAAAAAATCTTAACAAAGGCAGAAAGCAGCCCCAGTCTTCCTGCTATAGGAAAAAAACCTCAAGCAAAAAGGCCAGTCATTAGGAGATTTTGAATGGATATTCAGAGAGACTGGACCAATCTATTCATAAACAAAACATCTTCAGTCCCCACAGCTGATGGGATTAAGAATGTACATTTCCCCCACCCAAATTCTAAGGACAGGACATGATCTTTAGGACATAATAGGATTAACCCACCACCATTGACACAAGGCTCACTATATTGCACAACCCCCTAGAGCAGGGGTGTCAAACTGCCAGCCCATGGGCCGGATGCATCATACCAAAACTGCACCCACCCCATTACCGGCAATGGCAAAAAGTCATGATATGTCACAACACATCATGTGACGTTGCAAGTTTGACACCCCTGCCCTAGAGCATCTCAATCAAAAGACATAAAAACCTACCCACTCTCAACTCCATTTTGTCAGCTGTCCCAGAACTCCATGCTGTTTCAGTTTCTGCTCATCAATAAACAGAAACCTTCTTTCCTAAGCAGTCTCCATTTTATTTCCAGCAACTTAGCCTCCATTTTATTTCCAGTGTCTTACTCCCGGTTTGGAATTGAACCTGATTTTTTTTCAATAATTATTTATTATACCATAGATTTGATGAATAAAAAATAATAAAAAGCATCATAAGATATTATGAGAAGGAAACAATCTTTGACAGATGATGTCTACTAATTAAATTTTGTGAGTTGTTTTGAATCTCTTTCCTGTATAGTGAAGGATAGAATATAAATTAGCTAAATACATAACTTTGTAAATAAATTATTCTGAGTTCAGAATATGTTCCAGTATCCAAAAATATTTTAAAAGCTTGACCAATACAGCTTGATATATTAACTTTATTGGGAAAATTCAGATCTTTCAAGTTTTCAATATGTCTAAATTACTCAGTTTAATACATATATTTTCCTTTCCTTTCTCTGATTTTTAAGTTCTTGATTAATTTTAAAATCTGAGAAATTTAACGTGAACATTAATGTTCATAATACTTCATGGTTAGATAGAAATCTCTGTTCACAGTGTCCCATAATTTAAATAGCTATTTCATTTTCAAGTGCTATACAATTATAAATAGTTCCAGAACTAGGCATTCACTGAACCATTTAATTTGTTATTTTTATCTGTTTCCTCAAGCAGGCATCACCTTTGAATTTATGAAACTACACTATTACATTACAGCTGCTGGGGATGAAACTGTTTTCAGATAAATGAAGTATGGAATATCTTTTTGGACCATTTTCCAATAAAGAGAGAAAAGGAACTGTTTGCTAATGTTTTAAGAAATTAGCTTAGATTCCTAAATACGCTGTTCTGAATAATATTAGGTGAATAGAATGAAATGTAATAGCTACAAAATCTTATTATACTGTGATTGATCAAACCTATGAACAGGAATATCCACTTTAGTAAAAACATAAACAAACCAGTAATTGAATATGTACAGCAAAAGAATTAGTGGAAAAAGAGCTGTTCATCCCTCTGATCCAATTATTTTAGCCTACCAGCTGCAACCATTGCTGTGTAACATAAATAAGTGTGTAGGAAGAAAGGAAACTGGCTCTTGATAATTTCAGGACAGGAAGCCAATTTACATGTCCCGACAACATGTTTCCTGATGAGGTTTTCCACTGAAACAAGCAGAAAAACCATTTCTTATGAAACACTACATCTTCCACATTTAAAATAAAATCAGGGACGGGGGAAAGTCTTGTCTCATTTGCATAGTTAATGAAAACTTACTCAATTTATATTTTTAACTTATGTCTAACTATGGTTTATTTTAAAACATCGGAGATTTTTTTGAAATTTATAATCTGCTTCATAGTATGAATCCAATTTCTTGGTGATTAGGATCACAATTGGGCTGGACAAAAACTTCCCATAGGAGACAGCATCTACCTGCTAATCAAAGAGAAGCTATGAGTTCAGGAGGATCTTCTCAGTCAAAATGGCATCCCATTCAGAGCTATCTCAGGAGCCAGTGCTATGCCAGCTGATTTCTGACTCAACACAAATTCCATTTTGATAATGTGGAGTCTGAATTTATCTCATCCTCTCCACTCCTTCTTGGCATTGCTTCAGTTTCCTGCTCTGGCTTCTTTCATAGCAAAAAGCGGCTTCTGTGGGTGTGGTGTGCATGCCAGGAAGCCTCTTCCAGCAACTGGAAATGCTGGAGGAAACCATCATAAGGATAATGAGCTTTACCATCACAAAAACAAAGTGAATAAATGGAAGTATGCAAATTATGCATTATATGCACAGCTTCCAACATTAGTATTTTTACATCTTGGCAGAGAGATCAATGAATTCTAACTTCTTTAAACAAATGAAGTAAAATTTATTTTTCACCAAGCACCTCCATAAGTATTTGAGGGTATGATTGATGATGACTTACAAAAGTAACTTAAAGTGCTATGGAAAATGCAATTTAAAAAGTCATTTGCTTAATCATTGAGTCGACATAATTCTATGTCTGATGGAACATACACAAGCAATCTCAAATTTTTCATCAGGCATAAAATTATGTTGATAATTGTATGTATACAATTATACGTATACATATATATATTTATATAACACACACACACAAACACACACACACACACACATATATATATATAAACAAAAAATTATATGTGCTTGTAAAACAATTTTAGCTTAACAAACTTTCAGAAACAATGCTTGAAAAATCAAAAATAGAAGATAATTCATACAACTACTTCGTGAGCTTAAACTTCTTGATTATATAACTAATATTAAACTCAAGGAGCTCAGGACCAAGAGTTATTCTTTGATTTTCTTTGGAGTCCTTTACTGAAGTTGACATTTGCATTTATTCTCCAGTATAGGATCTTATGAAACATTTGTAGGTATCAGAAGTAAGACCCACCATGATTTCAATATCCTAACAGGTACTGAGTTCTCTTGGATTTGATGTGATCAAGAAAAACTTAGACAGCTATATTTAAGATATGCTTTAATTTATCTTCCTAGGCTGAACAGAAGATCAAATTTGATGGCTCAAATAACTCCATTTTTTTTAATTCTACAATTCAGTGGCATTACATTGTGTTGGCAGAACATAGCAATTTTAAATGTACCCCGTGATCATTCATCAAATCTATTGTATTAATGTGTAAGTGATACATTTATCATCATGCATTTACACTGTTCATATAGCACTTCATATAGAGCTACTTTGAAGACAGTTTGAAAACCACAGCTCATCCAAAATGCAGTAGCCTAGCTAGTCAAGTGTGCTAGTTAACTTAGTAATATAATGTTACTACTTTGAGATTTGTCAACAATAGGTTTCAAAGTCCAATTCATAATGCTTGTATTATCCTACCAGCTCTTAATGACTTAGCACTGATGTGCCTAAGGCTGTCTTTTGATATCCAACACAACCTAAGCAAAACCAGTGCCTGTAGGAAGAAGGTTGTTCTCCCCTGCTAAACATTTAGCAGATGTTCTTTGCTCATGTTACACAATATATTTCACAATCTTTTTCCAAATATAATGTTGGAAGGAATATTAAATAGTGAGTCTTTGCCCCTACTCAAATAGAAACAATATCTGATGTACTTCTGTACTACCTATATTACAGAGCCTGGTGAACAGACCTAATTATGATGTGATGGCCCTTTAAATTCATCCAATTCCTTAACAAATCCTGTGTAATTGTTTCAGATCTTTAGTAATATCCACAAGGTAAGTCAGGCCCAATTGTGAGTTCTACTTTACACATGTAGAAGCATCCACCATATGGAACACAAACAGTACTTCTCCTTAATATTATGCATTCCAAATAACTACTCCAAATAGTATTATTTGGGTTTCCTAATATGGTATAGATTGGCTTGAATTATCAACAATAATTTTTAAATGTTAATTGCCAAATTGTTTCTACATATAATACATTTGCTTGTAAGCTTACAACTTAAATTGTTCTTTTTACCAATACACACAGAAACACAACACTTAATTTTTCAAATCCTGTAGAGCATTTTTCCCATAGAGTTCACCCATAAATAAACTTTCCATGTTTATATCAAGCAATCGGCAATATCCATGCCAAATATGGGGTTTTGTTGGGCCTTAGCCTGGATGTTTCTGAACTTCAGAACCAATGGCACTGCTCCTAATTTACCAACTTCTCTGCTGCATGGCAACTTCCTTAGTTGGGCTCTTCGGTGGCCAAGCTAGTAGTCAAGTTTCTCAGACTTATGGAACTGAGAGATTTCAATTTGCCTTCCCAATGTGGAGTGGGAGCATTTATGCATACCATGACAACCATGAACCTGACCCAGATAATTGAAAATCCAACACAGAATGGAGATAACATGTTATATCTTGTTATATTCTGGGACACTGGTAGGTGGACTGGATGTGGGGGATATTAATATCAGTTCCTTGTTAAGATCAGATCATTCACTAATTACCATGGAGCTTTCTATAACTGCTTCCCAACATAAGGATACCCATAGAATTCCTCTACCCCAGATGCTTAATGGAATCAGTGGGGTTAATTTGGTTTAATTTAATTTAATTCACTTAGGTACCACTTTATTCCAATGACGCTGGGCAGTTCACAGTGAAACAAAAAGAACAAAATACATGATATTTCAACACATAAAATAAAAATAAGATAAAAATAAGATGGAGAGAAGAAAAGAAAAAAAGAAAAGAAAGATCCTCCACTTTCATGAAAGGGCTATCTAACTGGGAGAGCTGCCAGAGTTTTAAAGCCACCCAGATTACAGTGGTGACTTCATTCCAAAGGGCAGGTGATGCCACAGAAAAGGTGTCTCTCCTGAGTCAGGGTTCCAGAAGGAAATTGAAACTCTGGTGCACAATTTAATTGAGACATTAAATCAAACTCAGGAATACAAAATGACAACAGCCTTGGATCAGATTGCATCTGCCCAGCCTCTCCTTGTATGTTGATCATGGAGTGCCCCCTGATTTTCAACGGATTTTTAGAAAATGAAATGGCAGAAGATATGCAGAGAAATAAGCTTAGACTCAACTCTAGAATGTTTGAATGGCTGTTGGTTTTAGAACTCCAGATCTAACGATTTACCATCATTGGTTCAGGATGGAGTTACTGATCAGATGAAATTGGTGTACAACCTGTGACCCTAAACTCTTGGCTCTTGCTTGAAAAGCAGGTAGCAGCCATACCTACAGAGGATGGCTGAAGAGCCGTGGTAGCACAGTGGTTAAAATTCAGTATTAACAGGCTAGTTCTGCTGACTGCTGGCTGCCAGCAGTTCAGCAGTTTGATTCTCACAGGCTCAAGGTTGACTTAGCCTTCCATCCTTCCGATGTTGGTAAAGTGAGGACCCAGATTGTTGGGTGCAATATGCTGACTCTGTAAACTGTTTAGAGAGGACTGTAAAGCACTGTGAAGTGGTATATAAGTCTAAGTGCTATTGCTATTTGCATAAATCCATCTTAGGCGCCAATTTTACCCCACTTTGGGGATTCAGAGGCCCTGCTCTTAGTCACCTATTCCTTGGTTACCTCCTGTTTGGATTGTTCAGTACTTTATATATGGGACTATCCTTGAAGATAACTTGGAAACTTTGGTGGTCCACAATGTGGTGGCATGCATATAAGATATGGGTGTGTCTCTGTATATCCATGTAACCCAATATAGATAATCCCCCAGGTATAAACATTCATTTAGCGAGTTTTCACAAAAATGAATTTATTCAGAAAGGGTACTTACATTAGAAATTCAAAATTGTGAGCAAAAAGAGGCCTCTGTAGCCATGTGACTTGGATTCAGTTACTGCTGCAGCGGCAGCCATGTCTAACTCTGTGATTTGCCTAGGCTATTTGGGTTATGAATGCAATTTCCTGAAGACAGAAGGGTTGTTTTTTTGGTCCTGTCACAACCAAACAAGAGCCCAGGCGCCATTGATTTGTTTTTGCTTTTTTGGTGCTACGTGGAAAATCTGCTGCTGCCTGGGCTTGAGAACTGCTTCTGTAAGTACTTTAAAATATTTTTTGTTACTCTATAGCAGAGATCTTCAAACTTAGCCCTTTTATGACTTGTGGACTTCAACTCCCAGAATTCCTCAGCCAGCATGCCTGGCTGAGGAATTCTGGGAGTTGAAGTCCACAAGTCATAAAAGGGCCAAGTTTGAAGACCCCTGCTCTATAGTGCTTGCAAACAACAGCACTTTGGGAACTGCTCTGCTTTTTAAGTATTGTACTTTGCAAATTATTGTTTTTGTAAGTACAATACTTTGCAGAGATAAAGTTTGTTTACATTTTCCTTGAAACATCTTGTAGAAATGTTAGCCAGGATATACACAAAGCATTCTATAACATTGTGTTTCCTTGCTTTTATTTTGGAGATTTGTGTATATTACTGTAGTTTGTAGATTTTAAATTTACATTGCCTCCAGAAGATGTGGGTGCCCCATCACTGGAAGCTTTTAAGAAGAGACTGGATAGGCATTTATCAGAAATATTCTGTTGTGAGAGCAGTGGGTTAGACTAGATAACCTCAAGGTCCCTTCCATCTCTGTTACTGCAAGCTGAGAGTTCTACAAATCTCTCCCCCATCTCCCTCTGCGTGCCTGGCTGGAGACTGTTAAGGTAATTAGTTGCAAGTGTTTTTTTTTTAAGCACTTGCTCTGAGCAGCTGAAAACACTTGAGCTAACTAACAGCAGTTTTTTGTTTTTGTTTTAAAAAAAGCATCTGCAATGGCTGCAAGCCCTGCTTGGAGGCAATTTAGTTCTTGAGCCAACTACACTAGGAACAGCTGTTGGGTGGCCGGTGAGAAAGCCTCTCAGTTCAATTAATGTGGTAGCGATCAATTAACAAATTGGAGGAAATAGTAAGTCAGATTTTTTTTTCATTTAACAACCCATTTGATTCAATTAATGAATTTGATTTTAAAAATGTGTAAAGTTCAAGTATAAGTTTTTATTATTTTCAACATAAAAAAAAAGAACACATCACAAATACATCACAATGTGTAAAGTTGAGTCTGATTCATTTGACGATTTTTTTGACTTATACAAAAGTGCGTATAGTCAAGGCCATGGTTTTCCCAGTTGCAATGTATGGATGTGAAAGTTGGACCATAAGAAAGGCTGAGCGACAAAGAATTGAGGCCTTTGAACTATGGTGCTGAAGAAGACTCTTGCGAGTCCCTTGGACTGCAAGGCATTCAAACCAGCCAGTCCTAGAAGAGATCAACCCTGACTGCTCTTTAGATGGCCAGATCCTGAAGTTGAAACTCAAATACTATGGCCACCTAATGAGAAGGAAGGACTCACTGGAGAAGGGCCTAATGCTGGGAAAGATTGAGGGCAATAGAAGAAGGGGACGACAGAGAATGAGGTGGCTGGATGGAGTCACTGAAGCAGTAGGCGTGAACTTAAATGGACTCCAGAAGATGGTAGAGGACAGGAAGACCTGGGGGAACGTTGTCCATGGGGTCGCAATGGGTCGGACATGACTTCGCAATTAACAACAACAACAAGCCTAATGGGCAGGCATTAGGTTCGTATATTGAGGTCTACCTATACTTTGTTTGCTGATTGGCTCCAGTAGACTTCTAGATACAATTCAAGGTACTGGCTTGAATTACACATAAAACATTCATAAAATAGGGCCAGATTATTAGAAGGACCACCTAATAAGGAGAGTAGTTAATTTTATTTGAAGCCATACTCTGTCTATAGTTGCTTCCCTAGAAGCTGGAGCTGGGGGAGGGTGGTTATTTAGGAGTTGACAGCAATTCTATAGGGAAGGAGAGAGAGCTGCTTATTGTGTTTATGTCTCCCCAAGATTCCAAAAAACATAACTGAACAATTTAATTAGTATTTTTGCTCACTGATTATCTTCACAAACCAGTCCAAAATATTGCTTGCCACATTTTA
This sequence comes from Protobothrops mucrosquamatus, assembly GCF_001527695.2. Classification (NCBI taxonomy): domain Eukaryota; kingdom Metazoa; phylum Chordata; class Lepidosauria; order Squamata; family Viperidae; genus Protobothrops; species Protobothrops mucrosquamatus. Next base: position 185,599 of record NW_015387776.1, on the reverse strand, counting down.
CAGAAGATGAATGAAATGAACTGTGACTTAATCCTTTATTGGAAATCCTGCCATTGGCCAATGATATTTATACAGCAAATATCAGAAGTGGTTGCATAGTTACATAGATTGTAATTAAAGCCATTATGGATCATTACAATTTGATCTACCTAAAGTTATCTGGGAAGCATCTTTGATACTTCAGTTTATCCATGCTGCAGTAGCAAATTACTTAAAGTTGGCTTTAAGTAGTATTCAACCAAATTCCTGACAATTCTTCCCTCATTAATACACTAAATATTTGTGTAACTGCTTCATAGTCTAAGCCAGAGGTGTCAAACTGCCGGCCCATGGGCCGGATGCATCATAGCGAAACCGCGCCCACCCCATTGCTGGCAATGGCAAAAAAGTTGCGATACGTTGCAACACGTCACGTGATGTTGCGAGTTTGACATCCCTGGTCTAAGCTCTTCAGAAAACAAGGAACCTGAATCTTGGCCAATAATTATTAATTAATAAATAATAATGCTTCTACCCCCTGTGTAATTTTCTTATTCCACAAATAAATCAGGACTTTGACAATATTATCCTTTTCTTTATCTTGTACAGGGAGGAAACAAAGCTAACTATGGCAAAATTCATATTAAATTCTGGTGACTATCTCACTATTTTCTCCCTCCCTGTAATATGACTCATTTCTTCCTCCTTCTCTTCTTCCGAGGCCAATTTTTTTTCTTATTATTTTGAATCTTGCCTACTTTCAATGTGTTGTATTTTACTTCATTGTATTTTGATGTTTTCTTGTGAAGTTAATTTGTTTTGCTTTATATTACAGACAGTGGTGGGATTCAGTTGGTTCGCACCACTTCGGCAGAACCGGTAGCTAATTTTTTGTTGCCCAGGCCCAGAATGGACTTCCGGAAGCGGCATCCACACAGAGAACCAATCGTTCACATATTTGAATCCCACCACTGATTACAGATCTGTATCCAACATAAAAATAACCTATAAAATATAACTATTTTCATAACATAGTTCAGAAGTCTTTTTTTTACCCCAAATTGAGGATAATTAACATTTATTCTCTGACTTGGAATGCTTTCCAACAGATTTAAAATATTAAATCTGTCTTCCCCTTTAACAGCTGCATAGGAAAACAGACCTAAATTATTTTAGCTGAAATCAATGTGTATATAGTATTTTCTTTGATGATATTGAATTTAAGATGCCCCCCGATCTGCCCTAGAATAAAGGAAAAAACTTTTTTCTGCCTCTAATTACTATATTTTTAATGAGTCAGAGATGCTATTTTTATTCCAAAGTTTAAAACATTAGAGAAAAATTTAATCTTCATTTCAAATAATACATGCATTAAATGATTTTATATTAATTTTGCTTATATATTCTACCATGATTTTGATCTTTTGCCATAAGTTTATGGCATTAGTATACTTCCTGTTTCAAACAGTGTTCAAATGGAGTAAACTTTTTGTTCTGCTGAGAAATGCACATTGTATGACAAATTATGTATCAGCTAGGGAGCCACCGGCATGAACTATCTCAATTTCAGTTTCATCAGTACAGCAGAATTTCATGAAGCGTACAGTTGTGAGTGGTGGATTTAGAAAGATGATAAATGAAGTCCAGACTTGGCCTTGGAATCAGTTTCCTTACAGTCAATGGACCCAAAGCCCATTCAGAAGGATCCTTTTCATAACACATGAACCACACAACAGTCCACTGAAGTTTCACTTGCTCATCAGTTAGAGTCAGATGTTAGAACTTCACTCAAAACTGAAACTGCTTCCATGGGGAAAGTCTTCTAATAGCGCCTCACAATTTTCATTCCTTTCTCTGATCCCATTCACCCCACGGGAGGGAATGCCCAATCTATATCACCCATTACAAATCCTCCAAATATTTACTGGATAAAGGCCAGGCAGGAGGAAGGATTATTGAAGAAAAAAGTTTGAAATAAAACAACCTACAACAAATTTTACTATAATGGAATATTTAATGGACCACATTTCCCCAGTTAAGTCTACTGTCCCATTGGGTCTGGCAGGAGAGGCAATACAGGTATTATTGATTAACAAGTGGCATCTGGCTGGACTCGGGAGGAGAAACTTTTCTGTCATGATACCCAGTCTTTTAAATATTATCCCCCAAAAACTGACATTGGGCCTGACCCAGCTGGCCTTCCAAAAGGCTCCAAAGACATGGCTCTGTCAACCTGCCTGGGTATCCGGCTATTTAATAAATAAATAAATAAATATGCATGACTCTGGGCTACTAACAGTTGAATAAATACTCTATGGCTTTGAAAATTAATGGTAAAAAAGTGTAATTTTTAAAGTACATTAAATAAATACAGGTAGTCCTCAGTTAATGACCATTCCTTTAGCAACCATTCAAAATTACAACGGTGCTGAACCAGGTGGACTTATGACTGGTCCTTAAAGTTGCAGCTGTTGTAGCATCCCAAGTGTCACATGCTCATGATTTGGCTTGCAATTACTGTGTTTTCCCAAAAATAAGACCTGGTCTTATTTTTTTTGCCTTCAAAAGAGGCATTATGTATTATTTTTGAGGGATGTCTTACCCGCTTACCTTAGGACTGCTGCAGAAAGGCCTTCCACACCCCAACACAGGATGCATCACCACCTGACTTCTGTGGCCACTCACAGCAGGAGGCCATGTGGCACATTGCACTGGTGCTGCTGTTCATGGCAGGAGGCCACATGGTACATCATGCCAGTGCTGCCGCTTGTGGCAGAATGCCATGTGGCATGTTGTGCCAGGGATGCACAAGTGGCAGCACTGGAGCGAAGTGCCGCATGGCATCCTGCCATTGTGACACCATTGCGACATGCCACATGGTGTCCTGCCACAAGTGGCTGCAGAAGAAGGGTGTTGGGGCATGGGTCCTGCTGCAGTCCTGAGGTAAGCTGGTGCTGGGTGCATCTCCCACCCCCATCCTAGCTTGATTTTTATGCATGCGCCTTGCCCCACCTCATACAACCAGATGGTGGGATGGAGTGGGTGGGGTCTTAACTAGGCTTATTTTGGGGGGTAGAGTTTATATTAGGTGCATATGTAAAAATCAAGCTAGGGCTTATTTTCAGGGAAACACAGTATGAAAATCGCAGCATCACAGGATCCCATGGTCATGTGATCTCCATTTGCAATCTTCATTCTCATCTTCTGATAAGCAAAGTCAATGGGGAAGCTGGCAGAAGGTCACAAATGATGATCATGTGGCATGGAGCCTAACAACTGCATGGGATTTACTTAACAACTACAAATAAAACTGCAGAAAGTGCCATCATAAGTTGGTGCATAAGTTATGTGACATTGTGCTTTCTGACCTTATTGTTTAGCAATGGAGTTCCTGGTCACAACTGCCATTGTTAATTGAGGACTTTACTTTTACATTACTTGACAAACAGCACAGTAAATGGTAAACAAAAGTGCCCTTTTCTTCCACAGAAACTTTTTATGCTCTTTTGTGGAGGGGGAAATAGCCCCAAGTAGGACACAAACAACTTTTATCATAAAACAATTGTATTTATTGTTAGTACAAAAACAAAGTTTGCTCATTAATGGAAAAATGAAGTGCTTGGTTATTTACTATACATTTTCTGATTTATAGACATTTTCTTATCCTAACTTATTCCGCATCTCTCTAAATATATTCCTTATATTTGAACTTAATTATGAGTTCTCTACTAATGTTTCTTACATCTCCAACTAGCTATACCTAGTTCAGTTATGTCACAAGGAAGTTCCATGACTCAATTAACTCAAAGTCTCCTTTGGATAGTATTAATATTACTGTCATTTCTATGATTCTATTGTAATTGTTTGGATTCTGATATGATCTCTATTGAAAGAGTTAAAGCTAGCAGGTCTTATTATTCAATGCATGAAACCAAAGGAAGAGTAAGAACTCTGCCCTAAGGATAGAAAGATATGGTATAAATTTAAATAATAAATAATAAATACTATTTTCTCTTACAGATGACTTTTGGAGTGGGATTTTTTTCCCACTCTAGGAAAGGAAATTCCAGGGTGAATTCTGAATTTTAAAAACATCTAGTTGAAAACACATTTATTTTTAGAAACCAAATCTTACTGCCTTATGTGGTGGTTAGTTACAGACACTATGCCAGTGCTAATTAGTTGGTTAAAATTAAGCCAGTAACTCCTTAAAAATTAATTTAAATTAAGGTGAAAAAGAAACTTACCTTAGCACAATGTGATTGGCATATTCTCTTGATGTGATGTATGGTATAAAAGTCAATGTTTTGCAGATATAATAAAATAAATGGGAGATGTTCCATTGACAAGTGACAAATGAAAACTGTTTCCAGGAAAACCTCTGTTGTTTCCATCTTTATTGTTCAAAAGGATAAGCAATGCATCTGAATGAGAAATAATGAAAGTCAGAAAATCAAATTTGCACTGTGATCTTTGAATCCAGAAAGAGGGGGTTTTCGGGCTAAACAGTTTGAGTAGGAAGAAAAATCCTTCAGAGACCCACACTACTTTAAACATATCTGTTCCCCCACCTCCAAAATTATATGAAATATAACTGATGTATCAAATATATAATGAAGGAACCTTGGAGTATATAAAGTACTTTAAAACCCTTCTAATCTCTGGGCCCAATCTATCAAATTTCAGGCTCAGTTTTAGATAGATGATGCAGTTACTTCACAATATATAACTGTGAGGAATCCTTCTGAATGGCAAATATGAAGTATCTGGCTAGTACAGTTAGCTGTTTTGGAGACTTCACACTTGAAGCCCAATGAAGCACATATCACCTTGAACACTGGGCTGAAGAGCATGGTGTGTGTGTGTGTGTGGGTGGGTGTGTAGGAGGTGGTCTCTAATAATTGTTTATTCAGTCTGCCACTCTAACCCACTGTTTCCTCTCACTTAAAGGCATGACTAGGAACTGCTGCCTTATTCACCAAAATACTTTAATTATCTACCTTGAATTGGTTTATAGATGAAACTGTTTAGAAAAACATCTAGTTCTTAGCTCTTCTTTTGTCTTCAACTTTGAGCCTCTTCCTTTTTTCAACTTCCTTTTGCCACGTATCCATTTTACAGAAGTTGACCTGCAGTAAATGACTCTTGAACTTCCAAAGAGCTGACTTTAACAAACTCAGAGAGAACCTAGGAAAGATCCCATGGATGAAAATACTAAAGTGGAAAACAACCCAAGAAGCATGGGAAACTCTCAAAAATGCAATCATAAAAGCCCATACCAGCACAATACCACTGAAAAATAAAAACAAAAATTTTAAGAAGAAACCAGCATGGCTGCAGAAAGATCTTTCTGGCAAACTGAAAGACAAAAAGGAGAAATACAAAAAATGGAAAGAAGGGCACATAACTAAGGATGATCATCAGCAGACAGCCAGAACATGTAAAGATGATATCAGGAAAGCAAAGGCTCAGAACAAACAAAGACTTGCAATAGAAATCATGGATAATAAAAAAAGTTTCTTCCAACATATTAACAACAAGAAGAAAGTCAAGGAAACTATAGATCCACTAAAGAGAGAAGATGGCAAGGAAATAATAGGCAACAATGAGAAAACAGAGCTGCTTAACTCATACTTTACATCAGTCTTCAAACAAAAAGAAACTATAGCCCAACATACCAAACAACCACTGCAAAAGACAAATTAGAAACAAAAATTAAAATAAGCAAGAAAATGGTAAGAGAACACCTATCTGACCTTGATGAATATAAATCATCGGGGCCTGACAGATTACATCCCAAAGCTCTGAAGGAGCTGGCAGATGTTATCTCAGAACCACTGCACCACATCTTTCAAAAATCCTGGAGCACAGGGGAAGTACCTGAGGATTGGAAAAGGGCTGATGTTCTCATCTTCAAGAAAGGGAAAAAAACAGACCCAGGAAACGATAGACCATACCTGGGAAGATCCTAGAAAAGATAATCAAAAAAACAGATCTGTGAACAACTAGAAGCAAACAAAGTCATAACTAGTAGCCAGCATGGGTTTGTTAAAAACAAATCATGCCAAACCAATCTTATTTTATTCTTAGACAAAGTTACTAAACTAATAGACCAGCGAAATACTGTGGAGGTAGTATACTTAGACTTCAGTAAGGCATTTGATAAAGTAGACCACAACCTACTCCTTGGTAAGCTAGAATAAGGTAGAATAGACAACATCACCACCAGATGGATCTGAACCTGGCTGGCAAACAGAACTCAATGAGTAGTCCTCAATGGCACTACATTCACACGGAGAGAGGTAAGCAGTGGGCTACCACAAAGTTTTGTCCTAGGCCCAGTACTCTTCAATATCTTCCTCCATGGCTTAGATGAGGAAATTGAAGGAGAACTCATCAAATTTGCAGATGACACCAAACTGGCAGGAGTAGCCAACACCCCAGAAGACAAATTCAAGATCCAAAAAGATCTTGACAAACTTGAACAATGGGCCCTATCCAACAAAATGAGTTTCAATGCGGAGAAAAGCAAAGTTTTACATTTAGGCAGGAAAAAGCAAAGGTATAAATACAGATTGGGCAAGACCTGGCTTAAAAAGAGTAACTGTGAGAGGGACCTTGGAGTCCTAGTGGACGATCACTTAACCATGAGCCAGCAGTGTGCAGCAGCAACCAAAAAAGCTAATACAATCCTGGGTTGTATAAACAGAGGCATAGAATCAAGATCATGCGAGGTATTAGTACCGCTTTATAAAACCCTAGTAAGACCACACCTGGAATACTGCAGCCAATTTTGGTCACCATATCACAAAAAAGATGTTGAGAGTTTAGAAAAAATTAAGAGAAGAGCAACTAAGATGTTCAAAGGCCTGGAAACTGAAACATAAGAAGAACGGCTGCAGGACTTGGGTTTGGCTAGTCTAAAGAAAATAAGGGAGACATGATAGCAGTATTCCAGTATCTGGGGGCTGCCACAAGGAAGAGGGGGTCACGTTGTTCACCAGAGCACCAGAGAGAAGGACAAGAAACAATGGTTGGAAACTGATCAAAGAGAGAAGCAACCTGTAATTAAGGAGAAACTTCCTGACAGTGAGGACAATCAACCAGTGGAACAGCTTACCTCCAGAAATTGTAGGCGCTCCATCACTGGAGATTTTTAAGAAGAGACTAGACTAGACAATCACCTGTCTGAGATGGTATAGATTCTCCTGCTTGAGCAGGGGGCTGGACTAGAAGGCCTCCAAAGTCCCTTCCAGCTCTATTCTATTCTATTCTATTCTATTCTATTCTATTCTATTCTATTCTATTCTATTCTATTCTATTCTATTCTATATATTTTTTCTATTCATGCCAGATGAATGCTCCAACACTGGAAGTTTTTAACTTCAGACAACCATTTGTCTGAAATGGTATAGGGTTTCCTGCCTGAGCAGGGAGTTGGACTAGAAGACCTCCAAGGTCCCTTCCAACATCATCATCATCATCATCATCATCATCATCATCATCATCATCATCATCATCATCATCATCATCATCATCATCTTCTTCATCATCATCATCATCATCATCATCATCATCATCATCATCATCATCATCACATTAAATAAGAGAAGGCAGTTTCTTTTTTGGCTAATCTATGCATTTGAAGCCACCAAATGTATGAGCCATATGTGGAAGGCCTTCATCCCCTAAGTGTAGTATAATATGTTCTTGATTATGAGGTTTGCCTTTTATACTGGTTGTTCTAAAAAGACAGGATGAAGGGACTGATGCAGTACATACAGAGCTGCTCACAAAGCACACAAAACAAGCTGTGTTAATGGTGAAGATATCTGGGTGAATTATGTAGATGACATTCCTGCTCTCATTTTTACCACATGGTATCCTCTTGTTAGGACATATGCTGAAATTGAGAGAATCAGCAAATGGCATGTAAGGATGCATAACCAAAAGATGCCAAGATTGCAATATTTCCTCCTTTGTGTAAACTAACAGTTTAAATTCCTGGCACTCTCAATTTATGCTGACCTTATAGTCTCTCTCAGAACAAATTTGCTCTTGGCTTCAGAATATCCACAGTTTCTACTTCTTTTATAAAACAAACACTATCCTGAAGTGAAAACTCAGATAAAATTACTGTGTTTCATTGCATGAAAAAGTCCATGTCATACACATCCAGCTATAAGAGAGAAATGACCACCTTCATTCAGTATCACAATGAAATATGGGCATTTAATTGGCATTCATATTGTTATCTTTTAAGAGCTTGCATTCAAACCTCTAACCTAGATGTAGATACCTATCAAATTCTCACATTTTATTTCTGAAAATTTGCAGACTTGTTTGCAAATAAGAACTGGCAAACCTTTATGAATTACGAAGAGTTTGCAAGTTTTTATTTTTTTTAAAAAAAATGAAGCAAGCAGGTTCTCAACATGTTTTTATTTCTCCCTCTCCTGATATTTAGCATATTAGGTTATCTGAATTGCTCTTACTGAAATTAAAAGTCAAAGTATTAAACAGGTAGATTAATTAGGGCCCATGTTAACCTTAGCAACTGTTCAATATAAGATGGAGAAAACTTTTGAGTTTATTGGCTAGTCTCCTCAGGTTGCATAATTTCAACGCAGCACAGGAATTCTTGGGAGTGTAATATCTCTGGACAACATGAAGTTGGGGAAAGCCTGATTAAACTTGGTCTTTATCATAAACTTCATGTTTGCAGGTTCATCAATGCATGGCACATTAAAAGTAATGGGATATATTTTTCAGGGGTTATTGTTTTTCTTATTATTTCCTGGGTTTACAAATCATACATTTATGCACACAGAGAACAAAACAATGCATGCATCCTTGTGATGCTGGGAAAATTATTTATCTGTTTAATGCTGTTCCACATTACCTCCAGCTTGAGATAAGGATTTAACATTCACAAAGATTAAACTTGCAACAATGGTTTCTCATCCATTAGAACCATGAAAGGAAATAGATTAGGCTATTAGTTTGAATACAGAATTGTAACTAAATTTTTCTTTCTTTCTTTCTTTCTTTCTTTCTTTCTTTCTTTCTTTCTTTCTTTCTTTCTTTCTTTCTTTCTTTCTTTCTTTCTTTCTTTCTTTCTTTCTTTCTTCTTTTTAAAAAATAAAAAATATTTTATGACCTAAATATTTCACTTCCAGAGCATTGTGATGTGCCAATAAGCAATCTGAACTAACATTGTGGGCTCCAATTCACCCACAAAGTATTTTTCATAAATTATAGGGATATCAATATAATTTCTATGTTGGTATTTATTTTCAGATCCTATTTCTATCCCTAGCAGAGAAATGCATCACTCTTTTCAGCATTAACCACCCCCATGAGTCCTGTGAATTTTTTCTTGGTCATTCTTTGGTAACTCAGGCCTGAACTATATACATGTGGACACACACATGCACACATGGTGTGTAGAATTGCATCAGTCATACTTACCTAATGTGTTCTAATCCTATGCGTATTTGTTCATGCATGGACTTCAGATATCTGGGGTTTGCATGATTCATTCTTTCCCCCCTTTCCCCTTTTCAATTGTGTATAACAAATGGAACAATCTGAACAATTGTTGTGGCTCTTTGGACAATGCTACCTGTTGCTAGGGTAGGCTCATGAATACATGTCGGGTGCTAGAGTCCCTACATTGTACTTTGTCAAGGTAGAGATACATATTGTGATGACCCAGGGCCCCAAACGGAGGCAAAGCAATTAGCTGGTCAGAACAATTGTCTTTGTAAGCACTGCCAATGTTCACCCAACAGCCCCCACATATGCTGGCACAATTTCAATAAAACAGTCAACGAAGTTAAACAGTTCTTTAAAATAAAACAGATAACAAACAAAATATGATCTTTTCAATGCCCAGCTTGCCTGTAACCTGCAAACTGCAAAACTGAGGACAGCAAGGAGAACTCAGCAGGAAACAAACTTGATCCAAAATACAAAGAGTC